>NC_091479.1:85426863-85711863 GCF_036971445.1 Narcine bancroftii | reverse complement strand
AAATGCACTGAAACCTGACAATTTTTTTTGGGGGGGGGGAGGAGAAAGAGTTTTCAGAATCAGTAAATCAAATCATTAATTTGGCATCATTTTTCAAGTTTGGTGCAAGAACTGGCGAGTCCTCTCGGAGTTCCACCCCAGGCAGGCATGACAACATTTTCAGTTTTATAGCCTCTAACTCTGGGGAAAGACCACTTGAACTCACAGCTTCAAGCTGTGCACAGGCATGAGTGAACAGGCTTTTAATAGCACATTACCTACGGGTTTAAATGAAGCACCTTTTAAGTGTTACTACACAGTAGTTTCTTTCTCCCTAAATGATCTTCAGCCAAAAAGTATTCTGCTACTGTTTTTTTTTTCTAGCCACATCTGCCTGCACTTTGTATTTTTACCAAACCCTAAGAAAAGAGGGGAAGTTATCTGAAGGACTACTTAAAAAGTAACCGCCTCTAATAACCTATAAAGCATACATTTTGAGTAAGTAATTGCAGTAATTTTGAGCAGCACTTACTGCCCTTTTAGGTTAAACCAAGTCACCTCCCCTCTCTTCAAAAATAGTCATTGAAACAAACAAGCTCGATATTTTGTAGATTCCAATTTTCCCAATATCCAACTATTTTGGAGTCCGGAGTCCTAAAATTATTCTGAACGGAATCAGTTTTCACTTGAAAAGAATTAGGAAGATAAATAAGATCTGCTAGAAGATGAAGGTTTCAAATGATACAAGGTTATTATCCCAAATTTTCTTAATCGATTTAATGCTCTGACTTTGGTGAAATCGGCATTTTGATCCTATTGTTACAAACATTCTGTCCTCCCTTCATTTTCTTTACACTTCTCCCTCATTTAATATTTCTTCATGCATATGCTTGTTAATAATTGTGAATAACAAATACAAATGATACTGTATTCCACATCAAGGTGGGGGTGGGGTTGGAAGAGGATTATTGTCTATTATCATGTCAGTCAAATGAAATTCTAACACAATGTTTACAATAACTGATGATTATGTGCTTTACTGCTCTACTGTAATATCAAACATTGTCTCACTCTGATATTAGTCAGTTGCCTGGGTAAAATGAAAAAAATTCTTCAACCATTTTCCCCATTGAAAACTTTTGCAGGAGCCTACCTCTTTATTATTAAAATATCAGTTCAATTTAATGCACAATTTTCCTTTTCTTTTCTTGGCCTGAACGAGAATATTTGTACTTCTTTTCCTCCTACAGGCTTTTGACCTTCTGAGGTCAAAAAGGACAAACAATACCACTAGTGTCTGCTTTGCAAAAAAAAGCTGGGGTTGCTGTCTGAAAGCTATGGTATCATTTCCATGGCAACCCCCTAACTATTAATTTTCAATTAAAGCAGACACAAAGCGGACAGCCTCAGGCCGACAGACGATGTCAAAAGCGTATCTCTAAATGCAACAGTTTCATGCAGCTATCAGTGTCTCTGCCACCAGGCTGCGTCATTGCAACATCAACTTCAGCACTTAACAAAATATATACTGGATGTAGGATAAGACAGTGCAGCTGCTATTGATTCAGTCACTGGTCAACACTCTACCAGATAATTTTGTTTTATTACTGACATGGTATTGTAAGATTTTGAGTTGGCGTTATTTTACTTTGTAAATATACAGATATAGCAAATACAAAATTATAAAACTATTGGGACTAAACTTTAAAAGCTACAATCACTGAACATTTGCTCCACTAATCATGTTTAAAGATACTCACTTATACTATTTAAATACACCATGCATGCAAGTATAATCCATAACATACATACAATGCAATCGAATTGTCTCATTGTTCCAGGTGGGGAAAAAAAGGAACTGTAACACGAATAATATTTGGTCAGGTCCAAATCAAATTAGTCAAAAATTCAAGAATTTGCAAATATCAGATTTGCCTGTGGATTTACCCATATTAAAACATTAAGATGTTTCATAGTTCCTCAATTTAATCCTGACCACATCATAAAATATCAATTATAATGTCATTAGTAGGAGTCTTGAATATTAATATGAACCTAACCTTCTAAGGCATTGAAATAAACTCAAGGTCTAAAGTTCAGGACTGACCCAACTTAAAACCTCTGAAAATGTCATCATGAAATATAGAATTTATATAAAAATGAATATTATAAACAAATCTACTGTGTGGAACAGATCAAGGAGAGCATTCTAAAAGCTAAGAAAAAAAACCAAATGATTAAATCTATTTGGCTATATTTACACTCTCTCTAAAGTTCCACTGAAAATCAATGGTGCAGGTTGATCTAATATCTCGGTCTGATTCTGTAAACTAGCTCAGTGTATATGCTCCAATCTCAGAGTCAAGTGGAAAAATAGCTACATTGCCGAAAATGAACCCTCAATACCTCATTCCTCATGATTTTAACCAAAATAAACTGACTGAGGGTGTGTGTGTGAGAGATAGAGAGAGGGAGAGAGAGAGAGAGAGAGATAGAGAGAGGGAGAGAGAGAGAGAGAGAGAGAGAAACAAAGGCCAGGGGAGTCAGGAACAGAGGAGGCCCAAAGGAAACATTGTCCAACCATCAGGAACACTTCTTTCCCTCTTACCCAACAAAGTTAATTTTACTGAAAAGTTAGATGTGATCAGGATACTTGCTGTTATTAGCAAGTGTGGGTCCATAGTTAAAGTGGCCCCACATTTGACAACATCATCAGAACATGGATCTTTCATCTCTCTGGTTGACAGACTATAGTTGAAAGCAGGTAAGTGAAAGTAGTGAGGGTGGGAAAGATTATGCCACACACTTTAATTATCACTATTCCGGCTGAGAATATATGATTCAGCTTGATGCAATATTTATGTGATTCTATGGCACACACTAGATTTGATAGCATTTGTAGAATAGTGGAGATCAACACCATTGACCAGCATTGTTCTGTTCTCACTGCAACTTACGTTCATGTACAGTTTATAGTGGAGAGAAAAACACTAACAAACCACAAATGTATGAACAGTTTAGTGGCGTGATGAGACGACAACGTCTCTTTCAACAGCAATAAGGCGAAGGAGATGATCATTGAGTTCAGGAGTGAAGGGAAGAGACTACACCCATGTCCAGATCAATGGCACTGAAGTGGAAAGAGTAGATCGCTTCAGGTTCCAATGACTGGATTAAGCACATTGACACCATGGATAAACCCCGCAAATCTCTCTACCTTCTGAGAATTCTAGAGAAGTTTGGCATGTTGCCCTTGTCCTTCAATTAACTTCTATAAGTGCACCAGCAAAGACAAACTGTCTGGAAGTCTAGATGCATTACAGCACACATGTCAAACTCAGGCCCGCGGGCCAAATTTGGCCTGTGATATAATTATATTTGGACGCAAGATCATATCAAATATGTATTAGAGCTGGCCCACTGGCCACCGCGCCAGTATAGCACATGCACAGCGAATACTACAAATCCCAGAATGCTTTGCAAATGAATTGGCCGTCAGCCCGTTAATCGCCCCCACCTCCTCTCTTTACTTTCATTGGCATCTGTGACCTGTCGCCCAACTCACATGTAATAAACCCCTTACAAAAAATGGCCAAATGAAAGACAGAAAACAGGACCTTTCAAGACAGGTGGGAGGCAGACTATATGTTCATCATTTTAAAAGACAAACCTGTTTGTCATTGAAGCAAGTTGTTATTTTTTTGACTTGTTGGCTTGTGAAAAAAAATACATTTAAAAGGAGCTTAAAGGCTATAGAGAAATATTATTTATTGAATATTTTATTTCTCATTTGTTAATGCTTCTGGAATGAGTTTAACCAAAACTATTATTAAACATTTATTTTAATAAGAAAAAGTTTAACATTACACATGTTGAAAGAAGAGAAAACATGCAGATGTTGTTGAAAATTTTCAATAAATATTTAGTTTGGCACACGACTTAGTCCAAGTTTTTAATTTTGGCCCTCTGTGAATTTGAGTTTGACACCCCTGCATTACAGTGTGATATAGGTGTGGTGATATGTAATTACACCACTAGGTCACCAGGGGTCTTCCCAGTGACCTTGTATATAAAGCAGTCCAGAGCTTCAGTCTAGCCTTCCAGGTTCGACTTGCAGAGAGACAAGACCTCTTAGTGTACATATTAGTTTATTAAATTATACTCGCACTGCTGGTGTGGTTATTGCCAGCACAGTAGGAAATGCTCTGCTGAAGATGAGAACAAGCTGCAGAAGGTAGTGAATGCAACTCGACCATTTTGAAACTTCATTCCCTTCCATGGACTCCATGCCTAAGAAAGGCAACCAACTTACCATAGAACCTATCGTACCCTAGACACACTTATTTCTCCCTCATCCCTTCTTGACCTTCTGTCCTTTCCTCCCTTCACCTCAGCTTCGTTCTTTTCTGTTCTCCAACCTGTATCCACCTTTTCTCTCTTATCTGTTCACCTGTGTCCTCTCTCTTTCCCTTCTTCCCCTCCTCCCTCCACCTTTTCTTTCAGGTATCTACCTGATTTTCCACATTGCTGACGAATGGCTCAGACCTGAAGCGTTGATTACTTTTCACTTCCTATGAATGCTGTGTGACCTGCTGAGTTTATCCAGCACTTTTGTGCATGCCAGTACGATCATGCCACCCTTACTTAGTACCAATTGGGTTTTTTTCAGGCAGGTTTCCTTGAGGTCAGAACAGAAGTTTATTATTTTGTTCACCAATGGATAAACTACACGCTGATTTGTTCATGAATTCACAAGTGACGATACACTGCATTGTTTGCTCTTCACATTGAGGTAAAAGTAAGTGAGCTTTATCAAAGCAAGGATTTATGATTATGAATCCAGTTCTAGACGGAACAGTATTCCTGAGGACATTCAGTGGATTGTGACAGAGTATATGGAAAAGTTTTTTTGTAGATAAATTGGGAAAGATTTGTTAGAGTAGATCACATGCAAACACTTTAAAACAGATCTTATTTGAAATACTGGAGACATAGTGGCTTCTCACACCTTTTTGCAAGAGCTTTGAAGAGCGCTCAAGAGACTTCACTAATGGGTTGTTGTTTACAAAAGCAACAGATGAAAGAGCACGTCGGCTATGCTATTGTAGTCTGAAAGACAACTTGCTGTTGTAAGAGGGTCATGTGGCTTTGCAAGCAGAGAGATTCAAACAGGCTTTCTTAGTCTCAGTGGGGGGGGGGGAAGAGAGAGAGAGAGAGAGAGAGAGAAGCAGAGATCACTTGATGGTGTCAGCCAGCAGAAATTGCTGGGACTGAAACAGGACAAGCTGGCAAGCTTTTGGAAGGCAGTCTGGTCAAAGCCCTTGTGTTTCATGCAAGAGGAGAGGACTGGCTGTCTAATGTTTCACTTAGAATAAGAGAAACAGAAAGGAACTCTGTAGTGACCTGAAAGAAAGAGGTTATCATCTGGAGAACCCTGATGGGGCAAGTTTCGCCAGCAAGACACTGAGGTGACTGATGGGAGTACATTAGTTGTGGATGTCCTGGAACAACACATCTCTCTCTGAAAACCAACAAGAACCTTCCTGAGTGGTAACCATTTACCTTTCGAGCACCAAAGCCTGGTGAACTTTATACGTGTTAAATTGTGTGCTCAGTATAAGAATTGCCTGCAACCAGTGAACTTGGAGGAATGAGAAGTGAGATTGAACTGTGAACCAAAGAACTTTTTTTAACTTATACACACGTGCACTTAGAATTAGGGGGGGGGGGTTAGGTTAAGTAAGTAAATAGAGTTGTTAACGTTTGATTCTATTTTCATGTTTAAAGATAATTAAAAGCAACTTTTGTTTAAGTAGCAATTTGTCTTGGTGAATATGTATTGCTGTTGGGTTTTGGGGTCCTCTGGGCTCGTAACAGGATGAGGAAGGTTGGAGTTAATAACAAAGCAAGGAGTTTCTGGGAAAGGACTATGTAGTTAACCCTACTACCATACCTGATTTTGCATTGATCCTACCACCTGATTGTTTACCCATTCTCATCCAATTGCTTCTCTGATCCTACTACAATGACTTGTGCCCGACTCCATCACCACCACCTGTACCTCAGCTCGTACTCCTCCATTCACCCATGTGATCCTCTTTGCAATACCCCTCTCACCCCTTCCTAGATCATGCCCCCTCCACTAATGCTTCTGAGCCTTTAAACTCTATGGTCAGTTCTATTGCATGCAGCTCTACCACAGCCAATCTGAGTTTCCTTGCAAAGGAAAGTAGTTTGTCTTTGTGTGTCTATTTGAAGCACAAATAGAAATGCTTTAAAGACTTCAAGCATCATCAGAAATAGAATCCAACGGGCATGCGGGAGTCTCTTGAAAAATTGGCGTGGGTTGTTGGCACATTGCTGCTTGTCATGCCTCTTTAGGTACTAGGCTTGGGTTTTCACAAAGAGTGTCAAAGCACCATGGATAACCAGTAGTAGGGAAGCTAATGGAGGAGATATATAGAGATAGGATTTGCACACATTTGAAAAGGCAGGGACAGATGAGGACAGTCAGTGTGGCTTTGTGCAGGCAAGTCATGACTTGCAAACTTTATTTTTTGAAGAGGTGACAAAGATGGTTGATAAAGGTAGGGCAGTTCATTTTGTCTCCATGGACTTTGAAAAGGCATTCAACAAAGTTTTTCATGGTAGGCTGATCCAATAGGGACAGATGAATGGTATCAACAGTGAATTGATTACCTGGATGAAAAAGTAGGGGTGGGAGGGTTAGTAAACTTGCAGATTACACTAAGATTGGTGGAGTTGTGGACAGTTTAGAAGACTGTCAACGAATAAGAACAGAGAAATGGTAGATTGAGTGTGATCCGGACAAGTGTGAGGTGTTTCACTTCAAGAGGTCAAATGTGAGGAGGAGGAGGTATACAGTTAATGGCATGACGCTTTAAAGCTTTGATATTCAGAGGGATCTGGGGTTCAGGTTTATGGATCCTTGAATGTAGCCACGCAAGTAGATGGGGGGTTGGGTGTTGTAAAGAAAATATATAATGTGGTTGCATTCATAAAGTTGGGGCTCGGAGAATAAAAGTAAGTAAAAGTAAGGATGTCATGTTGCAGCTACCTTAAACTTCAAATAGTTTCAAAGAGATATGTTGGCTTTTGTAAGGGTACAGGATGTTGCCTGTTTAGAGGCTATGAGTTATGAGGAGAGTTTGGATAATCTTGTTTTTCTCTGGAGAGCCAGAGACTGAGGGTTGATCTGATAGAAGGTTTTTAAAATTTTGACAGGCATTGATATGGTAGCCAGGCAGAATCTTCCATCCACCCCTGCCAAGTTAAAATGCTACATACTAAGAATGTGTATTTGAGTTGAATGGGAGAAAATTTAAAGATGTGTGGGAAAAGTGTTTTACAGAGAGTGGTAATTGCATGGAACAGGCTGCCAGGTATAGTGGTGGAAGCAGATGCAATCATAATGTTTAAGAGGCTTCCAGAGAGGCACATGAATATACAGGAAATAGATGTGCAAGCAGTATAGTTTAAGTTCAAATTTGGCATCATGTTCAACGCAGACATGAGCTGAAGAGCCTGTTCATCAAGGATCCACACCACCCATGACACGCTCTGTTCTCAACGGGAAGGAGGTATAAGACACAGACCACCAAGTCGTATACTGTACAACAAACTCATTCAGATACTCATTTAAGGACTTTTACATATTCAGTTATAAATAATGTGCAAAGTATTTTTTTCTGTATTACACAGCTTGTTTACAATTCTTTCTTTGTTTACATATCTTTTCTTGAGTACAGCTTTTTACATTACTCCAATGTAATAAGTAGAAATTCTGCCTGGCCCATAGGAAAAGGAATCTCAGGGTTGTATGTGATGTTATGTGCTCTAATAATAAATTTGAACTATGAAACCAATGTTGTAGTGTTCTAGGTTCTCAGATACAAGTAACAATAATATGAATGAATTCAATGTTTGAGAGTGAGAAGGACCAACCCAGGACCTTAACATTTAAATTTTGTGCAAGTTTAATACATGTAGAAAAATTGCCAAAATTTAAAAAGTCTCATGGATTAATTTCAAATGCAAATACTTCCACCCCCCCACCTCCACTATCAAAATAAACCTTCCTTCCTGACATTATCCCCAGAAATCCTCCTCAAATCCAAGGGACAATGATGGAAGACTGTTAATGCTAGAGCATTATAGCAACACACAAAATGCTGGAAGAACTCGGCATCTCAGGCAGCATCTATGAAAGGCAATAGACAGTTTAGGTCTTGGAATGAAGCCCTTCATCCTACAGAGAAACCTGCCAAAGGTAAAAGCACTCATTCCAAGTATATGAGTATCTAACCAAATTCCACCTTGTATTATGACTGGAAGCCTAAAATTCATACCGATTCAATGACCGGATATTCACCAGGCACTTATATTGATAGAGGACAAGAAAAATGACCAAACCTCCACCTACAGGGCCTTAATGAATCATCAATTTTGCAGCATAGTCTCTTGGACACTTTAAATTAAACTCCTAAATGCTCATAGTACTTGATAATATAGTGAGCTGGAAGAACTCATTGGATGAATTCACTATCCAGAAGAAGCATCCATCTTCTAATTCAACGGGAAAGTTACTTGGTTTGCATCTGATGTGGATCCAAACTTAAGACAAAAAAAGTAGTAAAAACACATTGCTGGAGAAACTCAGCAGGTCAAACAATGTACCTTATCGAGCAAAGATAAAGATACCTAACCAACGTCTTGGACTTGAGCCCTTCATCAAGGTGTGGACAAAATGTGGGCAGGCACCCAAACAAAAAGGTGGGGAGGGAGGGGCAGGAGGTAATGGGTGGATAGAGAGAGGGAACACCAGGAAATAAGCAGAGGGGGAATAGCTCTGAGAATGGAGAGGGAAGGGGTAGAGAGCTGGAAGAAAGAAGACAGAGAGAAGAAGAAGAAAGAGGAAGAGCAGCGAACTTTTCTCCATAAACTTTGCTTTGACACGAATTAGCGTTTTGTAATTACTGCTCTAATTCTTGATTTGGACAAAATGTTGACACATTTTTGTTAACTCCCCTCAAACAACTGAATGGTGAACTGGATTATCAATGCACTCAATTATCAAATCTTGACAACTCTTCATGGCAAGTTCTCTCTGTTGAGAAGACTGGATGAGGTTCTGAGAAAGCTGGTGTTAAAAGTTTTTTAAAAATACATTTTTAATGTCTCTTTTTTATATTGCCAGCAACTTCTCATATCACTAATGAGAATAATGATAAAAATATGTAACCTTCAATATTCAAGTAAAAGGTGAACAAATTGCAGTCAAAAGGTCATTCATTTTCCATTTGAAATCATTTATATTTTGCATCCTTGCTTAAAATGTGGCAATGTACAAGTGGTAATGGAGCATAACACACTTGACAAACACTTGCAATACTGATGTTACAAAATTCAATTTGGTAATTCCAACTTGGTGGAAAATAATGATTGCCTGGTTGATTACTAATTTTTTCTTTGTAAATACAATAGGAGGTTCCCACATTAAGCATAAATGTTAATAAATTTTTGAATTAACCAATAAAAAATGGTTCAGTAATTTGTAATACAACTTGTGTGAGTAAATTGGAAATTAAATTGTACGTATCATGCCATATGCAACTTTGGAAGCAAATGACCATCGTACATGGTCACCAATAGGTATGAACTGTTCCCTGTTACATATATTTGCTATTATGGTCTCTGATTGGCTACCATTCAATTAGGCACACACTAAATCTTGAATTTTTACTGATATCTGCACTAAGGTAGTCATACATATTCGTGTGGTCATATTTTTTTTAAAAAAACAATTTATTTTCATCTGTCTTGCACTATTTGCTTATATATATACAGTTTTTTTGTACTACCAATAAGTGGTAATTATGCCTCACCCACAGGAAAAGAATCTCAGGGTTGTATGTGATGTAATTTATGTACTCTGCCAATAAATCTGAATCTAATATTCAGACAAGTTTGCACAATTGTGGATTCGTAACTCCTGTTATAATATATTCTAGAATTTGACAGAATTTTTATTGCACAGTTTTGGTAACAATTTCCCTTAGGAAATGATGGAGAAAGCACGATTTTACAAATAGATACAAAATATTTTTTGGGTCATTCTTGTCCTTGTAGTGATGTGTAAACTTGTTTTTAGGTAGAATAAAAGGCTCCATCCAATTTATATGCAGTTAACATTTTGGCACAGAAAATATTCTAAAAATTCACAGGATAATGCAATTTTAATCACTGATGAATAAAGTCAATTTTGTACAAGACCCTGCTGAGTGAATGAATAACTGCATGAGATCGGTGGGTTGATATTCAGAACATATCTTAACCAATAAGCTAAATTAACTGTGACTCTTGTTCTATGTATGTTTGCCAAATAGGAATAAAGGTGGGTCAAAGGGTAGCACATTGGCCTTGCTGCATATCTACGGTGACTCAGGTTTAATATTAACCTCCATTGCTATCTGTGTGGAATTTCCATGTCCTCCCTGGGACCATGTGGATTAGTCCAAGGGGCTTATGTTTTTTCACATATACCAAAATTGTGGCAGTTGATTGGTTAATTTCCCACTGTTAATTAATGTGGCCATTGTTTGGAAAATCAGGGGGAATTTTATTGTGCATACATATGAGAAAAAGGTTACTGAGAAATAAGTAGTAGAATTAGATGGATGGGATTGCTCTGGGTTCTGACATAAATTCGATGGGTCAAATTGTCTCCTATGCAATCATGAAATATGAAATAAATAGGATGGGAGTCTGTAAAGAATGATCAGGGAAGAAATGTTTATGTCTTTTTGATTATGTTCTATATAACTCAGATGTGGAGCCAAAAGTTTTTCAACGTGTTATGCTCGCTGACATTCGTGAATGTATAGAAATGTGCAAATGTTGGACTGAGTTCCTCCAAAAAAAAAAGTTTTATGTCAGCTCTCAGCATAGCTAACAGACCTGCATTATTCTTTGGAGTTCATCAAACACAAATCAAACTCCCCAATGACAGAAAAGAAACCCGTCTTGTTCAACATAATCTGCTGGCAGACTTCCCTGATGATCACAAAAGATAGGGCATAGGTTCAAGGTGAAAGGAACAAGGTTTAAAAAATGTTTGGATGGCAGATTTTGTTTTACCCAGAGAGAGTGGTAGGTGCCAGGAATGCACTGCCAGGGGAGGTAGTAGAACCAGATTCAACAAAAATGTTTAAAAGCCATTTCGACAGACTGCTACAAATCCATCACCAGTCCTCCCATTTCTATCCCCTTTCCCATAATCTGTCTCCAACTCCCTCCCCACCCTGAATAGCACTGGACAATGAAGATTTTGCTTCTGAACATTTTTGGGAGTATTGTTATGGATTTTGGGTTGCTAATCATGAAGATCACCTTAAAACTTTCCTATTACATAATGATTTTTAGATATAATCTATTTTTGTAGATTCCTGTCACTTTGTATACTTCAAACATGAAGAGCAACAGGTCTTTGAAAATTCATTTTCTGCATTCACACTTGGACTTCTTCCCTGCTGATCTTGGTGCAATCACTGATGAACATGGTGAAAGATTGCACTCGGACATTGCGACCATGCTGGCTGACTGTTGTTGGACACCAAGAGGCATCAGATCAGATGCTAAGTACAAACGAAAATCAGCGGTAAAACATTTTTAGGTCAGTTGAACTAATGTGATGTGTCAGCTTCATTATGCGATTAAATTAACTTCCATTGAATTTAGCATGCTTAATGTTTCTCCAAATTCCTACGGCAAATCTGAAATTATCTTTGTGTTGAGCTTGAAGTTGTCTATCATAATCCCCAATTATTTTTCAGGAAAAAAAATTTTGGAAAAAATGCATTGTTCAGTGTCACACATTTTCACAAACCCCACCCCCCCCACCCGCTCCAGTTCCATCCAACTATAACCCATACATATTTTGTACTCTATCCCCTCATTCTGCTGGTTCAATCTGCTCTTCAACTCTCCCTCAATGGTTCCCATTAATACAGTGTACCTTCTTTACTCAGACGGTTCCAGCACTGGTCACCTTTGTTGTCCCCACAGATCACCCTTTAGTAGCTGTCTGCAATGCCACCCTCCCCTCTTTTTCTACCCCCTTGTCTGGTGCCACATACCACCTTCATGCCTCTGTCTCTAAACTATACCTACCCTCTCTTCACCTGTCTATCTTCTCTCCGATCACCGACTGGCCTGTCTCATCCCTCCCCCTCTCCTCTTCCCTTCTGCATTCTCAGTCCTGATACAGGATATCGATGCAAAATATCTTTTCCTGTTGCAAGTGATGCCTGACTTGTCGAGTTCCTCCACCAGTTTTGTTTATTTTTGCTCCAGACCCCACCATCTGTTAACATTACTGCAAGTCTTTGTTGCTTCTATAGTTTGGAAACAAACCAGCCTTCCAATGCTCCTCAGAAAAATGGGGAAGAGTAACTGGATGAGGCCTTTCTCTCACCACCTTCTTTCTAACAGTACCTCATCCCTCTTCAGCTGTTGTTTGGGTTGCTGCAGCTCCTATTCCCACAACTAATCATGTACCTAAAGCAGAGAAGGGAAAACATAAATGCTTAATAAAGGTAGGGAAGGGGAAGAGAAGATGCTCAAATAAGTTGTCACTACTCTCATCTGAATGAGGTACCAGAAGTGTAGAAGTGGGCACAATACAAATGTTCAAAAGATATTGGATAGATTTATAAAGGACTGAGAAGGATATGGACTGAATGCAGGCAAACGGGACAATGTCAGAATATCAACTTGGATGGGATGGACGAGTTAGGCCCATGAGCCTGTTCTCTATGCTGCTTGACTCTATGTCTCCCAGATGCAATATTTTATGAGTTGGGTGTGTATGCTACCTAATTGTTACTTATAATCTATGACAAAGAGAACCCTCTTCTTAGCATCCTATCACCTTCCACATCATGGATGTTTCAGTGATAGTTCTTCAGTACTGAGAGGCACATTAACTCTTCCAAATTCTGCCTGAATGCTTTCAAAGCTATTACTTTCTGTTCTTAGCTCTCGCATCCAGAGCATCTTACTTTACTTTTGCAGGACAGTATACATGGTGCAGCGGTACTCAAGTTTAACATCATGTGTTTACGTGATGTTATTTTGCACACATCCTTCAGCACTGCCACTGAGCACCAGCTTATTTTATTTATTGAAATACACAAAAGTAGTGGAGAAAATTATCAGGTCATCCAACGTTCAGGGAATCAGAATTTATTGTCATGACCAAGTGTTTTGCAGCAGCATCAAACATAGAGCAAACATTCATATTATAACCATCTTACAACGTTACTACAATAGTCCTCAAAACTAAGGCAGTGTCTTTGGTTCATTGATTATTCAGGAATCTGATGACAGTGAGGTAAAAGATGTCTCTGCGCCGCTGAGTGCTCATCTTTAAGCCTCTGGAGCTTCCCCCACTCCGATGGTAGCAGAGTGAAGAGGTGTGGCCTGGGTGGTGAGGGTCTTTGAGGATAAAGGCTGCTTTTATATTTTTAAAAGACATGCCTTCAAGAAGATGTCCTCTATGGAGTGAAGTCTAGTGCCTATGACGTCACAGGCCAAGTTAACAACCCTCTGGAGTTAATTCCAACTCCAGAAGGCAAGGTATACTGCATAACCAACATTTCAGACCTGACTTCTTCATCAAGGTATGAGCAGAAATGATGCGGGCACCTGAATGGAAAGGTATGGGGGAGGAGGAAAGAAGGGGAAAGGGAAGAGCACAGGAGGTTATATGAGGATAAGAGTGGGAAGGCAGAAGAGAAGAAAAAAACTGTGGTGATAGGGAGGGGGTAGCTCTCGGAATGGAGACAGAAGGGGATGGGGAAGCTCTCTGAATGGATACAGAAAGGGATGGGGAGCTGAAGGAATTTCCCAGACATATCCATCTATAACCTCTGGCCAGTCAGCCTGTGCTCCTCCTCACCCCATCTTTTCATTCTGGAACCTGCCCGCTTTCTGCTCATACCTTGACAAAGGTCTCAGGTATGAAATGTTGGTTAAATACCTTTGCTTCCCATCAACACGGAGTTTCTCCAGCACTTTTGTGTATTGCACCAATCACAGCATTTGAAGTTACCTTCTGAAAGATAACCAGGTCCCCCTTGGTTCATTTCTGATAGTCCTACATTGCAATGGGTCCAAATCATGGAACTAGCTCCTGACAGCACTGTTAAAATACCTCTATTGGAAGGACTAAACACTTCAAAGAAGCAGCTCACCATCATCTTCATGAGGATAAATTAATGTTTGCTGGCTTTGTGGAAATGCCCAAATCCCAAAAATGATTTTAAATATCCTTTCCCCTTTTCAACATCATTTGTTTAGTAAATGGATTTTCAATTTTTATTTGAATACGTTAAATATGTAAAATTCCTCTCATTCTTCTAAATATGTAAAATTCCCCTCTCATTCTTCTAAATTCCAGTGAGTAGAATCCCAGACAACTCAATCTCTCCTCATCGGAAAATTCACTCATCTCTGGAATCAACCTGGTGAACCTCCTCTGCACCATCTCCAAAGCCAGTACACCCTTCCTCAAGAGACCAGAACTGTATGCTGGACTCCAGTACATTGTACAGTTGCAGCATAACCACACCCTCCCCGCTCCTAAACACCGTAATATTTTATGTGTTTAACTTCTATTTTAATTATGTAAATATGCTCTGTGGTCCTGGAGGAAGGACATCTTGTCTTTACCATGCGAGCATGGTATGAACGATAAATAAAAATGACTCAACTTGGAGGAAAGGATATGGAAGGATAGGGAGAGACAAGGGATAGGATGCTGGATAAAAGGAGCCATTGTGATTGGGAGAAAGAGAAATAGGGGGGGGTGCTAATGGAAATGGAATCCACAGAAGTTGCTGTTAATGCCAACTGGTTGGAGGGTGCCCAAATGGAATAGATGTTATTCCTCTAATCTGTAGGTGGTCTCAGATGGGCAGAATTTAATACAAAGAATGTCAATTGGATTTCCACATTGCTTCATAGCTTCTGCAGCTCCTTCAGCAGAGATACATTAAAGGGAGGAGCATATAACAATCAAGCTTTGTCATACAAAGGCTAAATGCAGTAGCAAAATTCAATCAAGTCCTCCACCACTGCAACTAGACAACATTTTAATTATAGTTTACAGTTCTTTCATTATGTTAGGATTACTGTCAGTTGTGTACAAACAAAAAAGGACAAGGATAATTTTAACAAGGTTCTTGGGAACTGTACAAAACAAAAGGTGCAATGCTAAAGTTTTGCATTAATATCAGGTTGCATATTTATTGTCAACATTTTAAAGTTTTGTATTTTTCAATCTTTGATTTCACGATGTAATTTTAAGCTTTTCCCATTTCTAATTGTTATTTAGCACTGGCCTGAGTCATTCATAAAAGGATAGTCTTGAAATAGATTTCAATGGTCTTTGGAGAACACTGCCACATTCATCAACAACCTTTAACAAGGTGTCAGGAATTTGGAACGTTAACTTGCTTTAGTGTTAATTAAAGAAGCAAATCACATGTTTTGAACCAAGATCAATTTGGTTTATTGATTTAAATTGTCAATGGGCACATAAATGTAAATAATAGGTGTTTCCTGTAATCTGATCTAATTGTGGGACCACTGTCAATTTCTCATTACAGCTTTGTTACAAAGCACATCTATCTGGAAACTTATTAATGAGGCTTGGATCCAAGTAGATAGAAATACAATTTCTAGTTGACAAAGCCATGGGCATTCTGGCACACTTCAAGTTAAAATAATGTGTGTAGATTTGTACATAATAGGCAACTGCGTTGATTGGAATATTTAAATGTTTTGTTGCCATCTCCTTGGAAACTTTACAACAGTTTTTTTTTTGGGGAGGGGGAAATTCAAGCACATTCACCTAATTTAAGCAATATCTTCAGGCTGAGGGAAATGGTCACACGGAGGACTCAATTTCCTGTTCACATAAAGGTACACACACATATTGCAATCAAAAATATTTTACTGGCAGCTAAGAAGATATGAAATTGTATTGTTTGTTCGGCAATGAAAAGAATAAAAAAAACCTTAATTTTGGGATTAATTGGCCCGATATTATTTTGCAGTTTGTTAAATTTTTCCAACTGCAACTTCTTTTCCAGGTGAACCATGAATGACTCATCATTCTTTAACCCACTTCTCGATCTTCCCTCAACAATTTTATTAATTCTTCATTGTTCCATCCCACAGCAAAGAGTTCCTTCCCCAAAATTCCCAGGTTCCAGAGTACTTTTTACAGTAATCCTGTTCCAATGCACACTTTAAAACAGCTACATGATGCAGCAGTCAAAGACAAAAGTTCAAACTATCATGACGAACTTTCCATTAATCAGCTTTGTAAATTTGTAATCATGACTGATTTATTCTACAGTGCGAACCAGAAATTAATCCATAAATAGGAGGACAATTGTTTATTTTAAACACTGGCAATGTCAGTGCCAGTGCTCCTGCTTCATGTGACAAATTTCTGTAGTGGTTCATTTGGAAGAAGAGTTCATCCTTAACTGGTGACAAATGTGTAATGATACTGGTCATGGTTGCAATGCCTTACTGTTTGATTAAACTTGGTTGCCAGTAGAGCATGACACACAGTATGTTATCTGTAATGGAGGCTTGTAGCCTCATGGCATGCCTCATGTGCTCTTCATATAACTTTAAAGTAAAGAACCTTTTCCTTTATCCATGTGTTGCCTAAGAACATACACGTATGAATACAAGATGAAACATGGTGTCAGAAGTTGGATGAACGAAATTAAAAGGAAAATTAAAGGTAAAATCTAAAGTCAGCAACTGATCAGTGAAGAGAAGCTAACAAAAGAGAAAAATGGAAGGATTACATCCACCAACAAAACTTCAGCTGACAGGTTATGTGGCTGAAAATTGAAACATATTTAAACAGCATTTTGGATAGTATTTAGTGGCAATCGGTGCTAATGAGAAAATTGATAAAGTGAAAGTTGATGAAGCCTGGAGGTGTATAATAACTTCAGATTTGCTGCTGAAGAAGACACAATGAAATTGAACAAAATGTAACAGTTTGAGGCATACTGTATCCCTAAACATAGGGTGACATTTTATTGAGGCACAGATTTTTCATGTCTACAGAAAATGGAAGAAAGTATTGATCAGTATGTAACTGAATTGAGAAACAGAAGCAAAACATGTGAATTTGGTGGATTGACTGGCTCACTGATAAAATACATACTTGTTTGTGGTATTCCAGATAATAGTCTAAGGGAAAGACTGCTAAAAAAAAACCAAAATCTAGACGTGGAAAAGCCATAGCACTCTCTAGGGCTACAGAAACTGTAAAATTGCAGGCAAAAGAGAAGTTCAGTGAAACATGGATGGAGTGAGCAAGGAGATAAACCATTTAACAAAAAGCATGCAACAGTGGAAAGAGAGGTGTAGCAAATGAACAAAAATGAAAGGGACAATCGAAAGCCATGTCGTCGATGTGGTGCACAACACCTACCAAAAAAGTGTCCAGCATATGGTAAAACATGCTATATGTGAAACAAAAACAACCATTATGCCTGTTGCTGTAAGAACCAAATGCAATAAAGCAAGGTTCATGCAGTAGTTGAAAGGGAGATAGAGGAATTCTATGTAGATGTTGTAACTGAAAACAAGAAAGAAAACAGAGACTGGATGTTGAGATTAAAAGTGAATGACATACACATTTCAGTTAAATTGGATACTGGAGCACAAATTAACGTATTATCAGAAACTGATTTTAAGAAGATTAGACCCAGACTAAAGATGTATAGAACAAAAGTGAAGATGACAAGATATTCAGGTACCGATGTACCAGTCCAAGGAGAATACATGGTCAAAGTGAAACACAAGGACAAAGAGCACATGCTAGCATTCATCGTGGTACCAAAGGATGTACAGGCTATACTAGGTTTAACAGCCTGTGAGAAACTGAACCTGGTAAAAAAGAGTCCTCGTTGTGGAAAGCAAAGGAGAGACAGTCTATGATAAACTCATGAGAGAGTACAATGACCTATTTCAGGGTCTAGGCTGCCTTCCAGGAGAACACAGAATCAGAGTGGATAAACGTGTGCCACCGATGATACCTCCATGCAGAAAAGTTCCAGTTGTGCTTCAAAAACAACTAAAGGCAGAGTTGGACAGGATGGAAAGCCTGAACATGATTCAAAAGATAGGTGAGCCAATGGAGTGGGTGAGTTCACTCATTGTTGTGGACAAAAAGGAGGGAAAGCTTAGAATGTACCTGGATCCAAGAGATCTAAACAGAACAGTAAAGAGAGAACACTTGAAGCTTCTGAAGCATGAAGAAATCATGTCACAGTTTGCAAATGCAAAGTTTTTCAGCAAGTGTTAGATGCATCATCAGGATTTTGGCAGTTAAAATTGGATGAAGTTCAAGTCTGTGAACGTTCAATAGTCCATTTGGCAGATACATATTACTAAGTTACCATTCATAATTGCCTCAGCTCCTAAAGTGTATCACAAAATTATCCATATCGTCTATGAGCACCTGAACGAAGTTGATACCTCAATGGATGACATCATAGTATTGGGGACCATGAGAATGGAGCATAACAAGAGACCAAGTCCTGGAAGCAACAAGGAAAGCAAACCTGAAGCTGAATAGAGAGAAATGCCAGCTTGGGGTGACAAAACTAACATTTGTAGGAGATATTATTGGCAGTGAGGACATCAGACCAGATCCCAGAAAGATGTCCGCTACTGGGAATATGCCAAGACCACAATGCATAAAGGACATACAGAGGTCTAATGGAATGGTCCACTATATGGGTTAATTCATATCCAACCTCTCAGAAAAGATGGCTCCATTGAGAAGACGAACAGAAAAGAACATTGAATAGGAGTGGAATAATGAGCAAGAAAAGTCATGGAGCGAAGAAACAGCTCACAGAGGAACTAAGTTCTGAGTGAGACCCATCAAGATATTATCAGACCTATCACATAGTGGGCTCAGTGCAGTTCTGCAAAAATATGATGACTGGCAGCTCAATGACAGACGTGGAGATGCAAGAAGCTCAATTTGAAAAGGAGCTGTTCAGCATCACATACCCTGTGAAAGATTTCATCAGTTTGTGTCAGGACAAGCAATCAGTGTAGAGACTGACCATAAGCCCTTGATTGCATTATTCCAAAAGCCATTAAATGAATGTCCACTTATAATACAAAGAATGATGATTAGGCTGCAATGCTATACACTGAATGTGGCCTACACTCCGGGTAAGCTATGTACACAGCAGACATGTTGTCTGGAGATGTTGATAAGAGAGAGCCAGGAAAAACCAAAATGATCACAGGTGCACTGTCCATATCAGATGCAAAAATGGAGCTCAAATTCAGAAACAAACAAAGATTAAACGCTGAGACAACTGAGAAAAAACATTTTGGATGGATGGCCCAACATGAAGCAGTACTGGTCACCTGATGTTTCAGAGTTCTGGAACTGCAGGCGAGAACTATCAGTGGTTGAAGACATCATCTACATAGGATGCAAAATCCTTATCCCAAAGAGTGAGAAAAGAGATGCTAAAAAGGATCCATGGAGGACATCTCAGAATTGAAAAGTGCAAGAAGTGTATGAGAGGTGATGTACAGGCCAAGAATCAACAATGATATAACAAATGAAGTGTCAAAGTGAACAATATGCTGGAAATATCAAGCAAGCAATCCTGCAGAATCACTAAAGCCACGCCCAGCACCATATATAACTTACCAGAAGGTTGGCGCTGACCCACTCAAATGTCAAGGGAAGGACCATCTTTTAGTCACAGACCATTACTCCCCATATCCAGAAGTGTGTAAACTGAACACCACCACTACAGATGCTGTAATAACAGGTAAGAAAGCCATATTCTCCAGACATGGTGTGGCAATCAAGGTCTTCACAGACATTGGACCCCGATTTTACAATTTAAAGTTCTGACATTTTGCCAAAGAGTGGAATGTCAATTCAGAAAAATTAGTGTAATATTAAAGGATGAATTTTTGTGATTGGAATAAATCAGAGGATAGATATTGCCATCTCATTGGTTGCATTGATGTGGGTGTGCCAAGCTTATAATCGGAACCTCACTCCATGATTGTTCCTGAACTCCAAATAAAAACATTAATTATATTTCTATTTCTTATAACCAGAATGTAACAATAGGAGTTTTAAAAAAAAAATAACAACCAATTCCAGGGCAAAAGATTCACCTTCTCTGCAATGTAATTTTAATAAAGTTCTTCCTTTTTATGCAATGCCTCAGTTCAACTTCATTCTACAACATTAATTTTAGTGGAGAGAGATAACATGGTAATAGGGTCTCCCGGCCCAGGCCACAATACACCCAATTAACCTGCTAACCCTGAATGTCTTTGGAAAGTAGGAGGAAACTAGAGCACTCATAGGAAACCCACAGAGAGAATGTACAAACTCCTTATAGCCACATCAGATTCAATCAAAGGTTGCTGGTGCTATAATTGTGTTGTACTGACAGCTACACTAATGGTGCCAACTTTTCTATCCTCTTCTCTCTGCCCTTCCCCCTCCCCACAAATGTACTTTAAAGAGAAAACTAATTTTGAAAGGCAAGTCATTCCAAGAATTTGAGTGTATGGAAACTAGTGATGGGTTTAAGAAAGCTGAAGTGCCAAGTTACCAGCAAGTGCCTGGAGTCAGCAAAACCAAGGAGTTGACTGTTGTTTTCAGGAAGGGAAAACCAGAGGTGTTTGATCCAGTGATGATTGGGGATCAGAGATGGAGTGGGTGAGAGGATTTGGAGGATCTTTTCTGAACCCAGCATATTAATTGTGATGTTTCTTTTATATTGTAAAAATGAAACTTGGGTTCTTTTAAAACAACTATACTTTATTAGTTATAGACCAAAGACTATGTGCAGGCATCCATCTCGAATCCAACCAAAGTTGCATCCAAGTAGTCTCCAGCTCCATCTAGTGGCCAGGAGGATCACTAGCACTCCATCTTTACTTCCCTTTTCCTTGCGATATTTAATCTAACATGACACACTAATACAGTATTCATTTCAATTTAAAGTTCAACAACAAACACAAACATCAGCTGCACAAACATTTAAGTGTGCTATTCATTTTCTTTTTGAGATTCAGTCTGTCAGGTGCTTCTTAACAGGTGTTTGCGTAGGCTCTGCTGGTCCACTACTGTCTAGCACTGGTGGTGTTTCCCTTGTTGTGCAGGCTGAATCTTTTGCATTTGTCTGTTCCTGCAATGTCCTTTGTGTTTTCAGCAGGCTCTTTCAATTCCTTTTCAGTATTTGGCGAACCTCTGTTCTGACAGTGTAGGATCTTGGATTTACTGCCTCCAGAAAGGTAGCCTTTTTGTCCCAAGTGTTGGAATCTCTGAGTCTCAGTGTGTCATGTTGTGCCAGTGGCTCTGTTTCTTGCTGACTTGTCATTTTTTTTTGCTCCATTGCAGACACTTTTGTTTCTGTTTGACATCTCTGCTCTTGTTTGGGTATACAGAGTAGGGAAGTGTGGTGTATGCCATGTTCAGGTGGCAAAGCTCTAGAACTCAATAGAGCTAGATACAGACCTGAGCCACTGCCTAGTGCTTTCTTGAGAAACTGTTACTATGTGAATTCCTTTCTCTGCTTTACCATTTGACCGTGGATGCAGAGATCTTGAAATTGTATCAGAAATCCTACTCTTCGGCAAAGTTATAGAATTCTCTACAGCTATAGAGAATAATGGTTCATTGAGGAATTCCATGTCTTGCAAAGATCAATTTCATATATTTGATCACACAAGCAGCAGACATATTAGGAAGCAAACATATTAGAAATCTCCAGATAGTTCGATAGATAATCAATAACCAGCAGGTAATTCTTTCCACCCATGTGGAACAGATCAGACCCAACCTTCTGCCATGGTTCTGCTGGTTACCATGGGTTCCTTTGTCTGCTTTGCATGGTGTTTCAAACAGGTCTCACAGCTGGAAACCATCCTGTAAATGTTAGGATTTATCCCTGGCCAATAAACAGTAGTTCTGGCTCTTCTCTTGCATTTTTCCATTCCAAGGTGCCCCTCGTGCACCCTTTCCAGCATCTTATTATAATGATTGAGGAATGATAATTCTGCTCTGTTTGTGTAGAAGCCCATTGACAACACTCAGTTCAATCTGATGTTGTGGTATCGCTGACATTCAACTCAAGGCCAGTGTTCGTTCAGATTCTTGATGACCTTATGTAGAACTGCGTCCTTATTTGTTTCAGCTGTGATCTGCTTGGATTTAATATCAGGTATGGGAAGCAATTCACTGATCAGTTACATATGGAGATTCACATCTGTCTCTGTGGACCTCTTCACTCTGTATAGTTGCCCTGGATTATGCATCAGCTAACACAATAGGTTTTGCTGCAGTGTACACACTCTTGACTAGGCTTAAAGTTTACACATGCTTTGTCACCAAGCAGTTATTCATGTCCATTTGTGACTGTGAACCTGAGGTGGTCCTCTTTATCTTTAACTTTCACCTCGACTTTACACGTACCTTTTGTGTCGATGCTCTGTCCATTGTAGGCTTATGCTGTTCAGAATTTGCATGGATGTATGGCTTTATTTTAATTTCCCTGATGTCAAGCTCACAGATCACATTTACCTTTGCCCCTTGTCCAGCTTGAAAGGAATATTTGCTCCATTTGTATGCAATGACACAGTCCATTTATCCTGCTCAACTCTGTTCAGTTTGCTGTTCAGTGTCTGTTGGTTTATAATCTCTCTGCACTACCATGCCAATAAAAAGTGTATCACAGAGCAATTTCTTCTATATAGTGTGCACACTTTCATTTCTGATTCTGCCCTTTGCACCCATTACAGACTTTTCCATAGGTTGTGCTTAGTTTTGATGCATGTTGAGTGCCACATTGTTTACAAATTAATGTCTCTCCTTTTTGCTGTTTCCTATATCTCATTCTTTTTCTATATCTTGTTTCCTATATCTAACGTACATCGTTTCAAGCTGGACACACACTGTGGCTATGGCTTTGCCTTAGTTTTCACTAGCTTTTGCACTCACCAAACATTTTCGCGTGCTGTGAGCTAATTCACAGGAGTGGCATACTTTCATAGGTCCAGCTAAGGTAAGCTCTGTCTCATTTTCTTACCAATAACCCCAAACACAATTTGATCAGATAATTGAATCTTGCACCAATCCAAAATTGCAAGTTCTTGCTTTTAATTTCAAGTTAATTTTAAAAAGTATCAAAGGTCTCTCCCTACAGATGCATGAGTGAAGCACACATCTCTCAAATGTTTCTTTTTACTTTGATGAACAATGTTCAAACATTTTAATAACCTTGTTAAACTTGCCCTGGTCAGCTGCCTCGGCAAAAACAAATGTTGAAAAGACCTCTAGTGCTCGAGTCCTGCCGCAGTAAGTAGCAGTGCAATCTTCTGTGCATCAGGTCAGATGGCTTGCAGGTACAACCTGAATCTCTATTTAAACAGTCTTTACTCATGGTTGACATTTCCAATCCAATTTACAGCATCAGGAGTCTTTATACTCTCCACATTTCTGCTGCTATTGACTGATGCACACTCCTGGTGTTTCCTCCACTCCTTTGCACATTCCTGGTTCCATGTGATGTTTTTTTATATTGTAATAAAGAAACTTGGGTTGCTTTAAAACTATACTTTACTAGCTAAAGGCATCCATCTTGAATCCAACCAAAGCTACAACCAACTAGTCTCTAACTTCCTCTAGTGGTCACAAAAATCACTAGCACTCTATCATGGTGTGAAGAAAGCACATCAATGCCTCTATTTCCTAGGGAGTTTGCAAAGGTTTGATACGACATCAGAAATCCGAGCAAAATTCTGCAGATGTGTGGTGGAAAGTGTACTGACCAGCTGCATCTTGGTCTGGTATGGGGACATCAATATCCCTGAGCATAAATCCCTGCAAAAGGTAGTGGACATCACACAGGACATTACAGGCAAAAACGTCCCTAGATTTGAGAACATCTAATGGCGATCGCTGCCATCAGAGAGCAGCAGCAACCATCAAGGATCCACATGCTCTGTTCTTGCTGCTACCATCAGGAAAAAGGTACAGGTGCCACAAAACTCACACCACTGGGTTCAGAAACAGCTACTACCCCTCCACCATTAGATCCCTCAGCAATAAACTCAGAGACTCATTTAAGGACTCTTACTTTTGTACATTATTGATTTTCCTTTGTTCTCTCTGCATCACAGTTTGTTTACATTCATTATCGGTTTAAAGTTCTTTTGTTTACATGTTTACACTGTGTACAGTTTTTTTTGCATGAGTAATTCTGCCACAGGGAAAAAGAATCTCAGGGTTGTAAATGATGTCATGTATATACTCTGAAAATGAAATCTTTTAGCCCTTGCAAAGGCTGAAAGTGAAAGGAATAAACAAGGGGGGGGGGTGGAATTCAATGATGAGAAATTGAAGTGTTTTGTGCAGATTGAATATAACCAATTCTGCCAATGGCTGTGCTAGCCTTATGGAACTGACTTGAAACAAAATGCAAGGCATTCTGTGATCAACCTTACGAAAATTTAAATTTGTACAAGAAATAATACTATATATACAATAATTACATTTTAGTCTGTGCAACCCATTAGAGTTTGCTGACTAATTATTCTAGTTAGCTTTTTTGTAAGTTGAACTACATAAAGTAAGAGATGTTGCGATCAGAGTTCTGAAGACCATCCAGCTCATTTGCACTCATGCCTCTGCCATCAAGGCTATTGGTAAAAGATACCCAGAGTTGGAGTCTGTCCTTGCAATCGCCTAAGTTCCTCCCACTCTAAGACAAATTCAATTGTTAAGCTTGCATATTTCAATCACAACATTATTCTTGCTTAACCACAAAAAAAGCCCTCAAAATATATACTGTATTAAAAGGAAGAATTCCTATGAAAGTTTAACTTTAGGCGTCTGGTAAAGTATTTTAAATTGTTCAAGTGACATTCTCACTAGATGTTGTAATTTGAACCTCAACGTCCACCTGTACGAGGACAGTGCGGGATCTCAGAGCCGGAGAGGTGACAAACCAGAGAGCGTAGCTCAAAGCCGAGGGATCATCAATTTGGATCAAATGCAACGCTTGCTGCAACCCCTGCAAAGTGACTCTACATGTGAAGGTGTCAGTGGCAGACATATGCTGAGATAGGTACCTTACAAGTCTCTCTCTTTGGCTTGGCTTCGCGGACGAAGATTTATGGAGGGGGTAAAAAGTCCACGTCAGCTGCAGGCTCGTTTGTGGCTGACCAGTCCGATGCGGGACAGGCAGACACGATTGCAGCGGTTGCAAGGGAAAATTGGTTGGTTGGGGTTGGGTGTTGGGTTTTTCCTCCTTTGCCTTTTGTCAGTGAGGTGGGCTCTGCGGTCTTCTTCAAAGGAGGCTGCTGCCCGCCAAACTGTGAGGCGCCAAGATGCACGGTTTGAGGCGTTATCAGCCCACTGGCGGTGGTCAATGTGGCAGGCACTAAGAGATTTCTTTAGGCAGTCCTTGTACCTTTTCTTTGGTGCACCTCTGTCACGGTGGCCAGTGGAGAGCTCGCCATATAATACGATCTTGGGAAGGCGATGGTCCTCCATTCTGGAAACGTGACCCATCCAGCGCAGCTGGATCTTCAGCAGCGTGGACTCGATGCTGTCGATCTCTGCCATCTCGAGTACCTCGACGTTAGGGGTGTGAGCGCTCCAATGGATGTTGAGGATGGAGCGGAGACAACGCTGGTGGAAGCGTTCTAGGAGCCTTAGGTGGTGCCGGTAGAGGACCCATGATTCGGAGCCGAACAGGAGTGTGGGTATGACAACGGCTCTGTATACGCTTATCTTTGTGAGGTTTTTCAGTTGGTTGTTTTTCCAGACTCTTTTGTGTAGTCTTCCAAAGGCGCTATTTGCCTTGGCGAGTCTGTTGTCTATCTCATTGTCGATCCTTGCATCTGATGAAATGGTGCAGCCGAGATAGGTAAACTGGTTGACCGTTTTGAGTTTTGTGTGCCCGATGGAGATGTGGGGGGGCTGGTAGTCATGGTGGGGAGCTGGCTGATGGGGGACCTCAGTTTTCTTCAGGCTGACTTCCAGGCCAAACATTTTGGCAGTTTCCGCAAAGCAGGACGTCAAGCGCTGAAGAGCTGGCTCTGAATGGGCAACTAAAGCGGCATCATCTGCAAAGAGTAGTTCACGGACAAGTTTCTCTTGTGTCTTGGTGTGAGCTTGCAGGCGCCTCAGATTGAAGAGACTGCCATCCGTGCGGTACCGGATGTAAACAGCGTCTTCATTGTTGGGGTCTTTCAATCTTCTTCAGCATGATGCTGAACCAAGCCAACCTTACAAGTACCGTCAAAGCAAATCACCAGCCAGAGATAAACAGGGAGATCGGCATGGTCTTTAAAAAAAATAACAGTCTACACAGGATCGGGTGGAGGAGGTCACAATACCTCTTTTTTGGGGTGGGGGTAAGAATGCCTACAAATGTCCCCCTCCCCTGTATTAGGCAATGACATTCATCAAGGAATCCAGAAAGGAAATATATATCAACGGTGTTTGAAATGTTTCCTATTCAAATGAACTACTAGTGGGGTACATGTAACATTGTGTTCATTCCATCTTAGAAATAAGTATATATCAAGAAGCAAAACAATATGCTACATCTTCCTAAATGTACAATTGTCGAGGGTATAACACCTCAAGTCATCATATATTTGCTGTCATCAGGTTACCATTTTGATTGCACATACTTCTTTCTGTCTAGAGAAACTTTTCTACAGATAAAATTCTCTCAAGATCCCAATCCTTAGCAAGTAGAGCGATTCTCCAATGAAGTTTGCTACACTATCCATGAGCCACTCTGAAAGGATCAGGGTATCAAATTATCTGATTAATGATGAGTTTATGTCCTCTACTTCAGATGAATCTTCACCTTTCAACTTTAGGTATGCCTAGGTATAACTGAAGGAGACATGCTGAATGATTTTTTTTTAAAAATATCACAAGGCTAAAAATGCTAGGCATTAAAAATAAAAACTAATGCAAATTAGAAGCCAAAAAATGCCACATAAATCAAATCTTACAACTCCAAACAAATTTGCCACCAAATATGTATCCTTTGTGCACCGAAAGGAAACTTTTCGACACCAGTTTTAACAGGTGCATAGGTGTGTCTTTACACTAATGTTATCACATATCAGAAATTATAGGCAACATAAATAAAGTTAAAGCCTCCACAGACTCATCTTATAGAGCAGCATGAAGTTCCTGGTTCCCCACTGCAATGCCAATAGAAAACCTGAGGCAGTGTATTAAAATGCAAATTTCATGGAATTTTCCTTGATTTTCCATCTTCTCTCTGCCAAGTGCACATATAACAGCGGAACCCGGGAAACAAATCACAAATTCCAAATTAATTACTTCTAGTGTCTGCTCCAAATTTACTGAGCCAAAGTGAAGATCCTCTTCCAACACAAGAACTGAATGATTCTGAAATGAAACCAGATCTCCGCACATCAAATTGGAATCACTATTTTGGGAAATTCTAAACTTCAGCTATTTATTTCACAGCAGTTAATGATATCGCTATAACAGAAATTCAGATGGATTTTGCAACAAAATTGAAACTTGTTCCTCAGCACACATATTCAAGTTATTTTGGGGTAAAACATATTTCAGAAGGTCATTGATCAAAATTAATGTCTTTGAACAATTGCTGATGTTTGTACATGTACAGAAAATATGATATTTCTGTCATTTTAACAATGGTTAATCACACAGTATTTAAACCAGTTTCAAAATAGTTACTAGTTTTGAGACCAAGATCATAAATATGTTTAATATCAAGAGATAATTAATTAAATCAATCAGAAATTGTATGGACATCATGAAGTAATAAGCAGTACGATACTAAAAATTTGATTTTTGATTTTGCATGCATTCATAATTCATCCAAATGTTCCTTAATGAAATTAGCTCATTTTATAAAGGAAAGATTGATTATTTTTTTAAAATTGATGTGGAGCCAGGCAAAAACACCAGGAAATTTCCAGTGTTCTTCAAACAGATGTCTTTTATAAGAAACAGGAGCAAGAGTAGACCATCTGGCCCATCTGCTATTCAATAAAATCAGGGCTGCCTGCTCTCCATAAATCCTCATCCCTACAATTCAAGATTCTATCTTTCTGTTTATTCCATCTTTCAGGAATAATGCAGCATCTTTGGGCTAAGAATTTCACTGATTCACTGCTCTCTCTCTTGCATTTACTCCCCCAAATCTTGTTAATGTCCCCAAGTTCTAGCCTCATGTCTCAGTAGAAATAACTTCTCTGCTTCGATCTTGTCTATTATTTTCAAAAGATTTCTCTAACATTCTCCCCTTATCCTTCTGAACTCCAATGGGTATCATCCTAGTCTGCTCAGACTCTCCTCATAACTCGCTTGAAAGAAGGTAGATCTTGGTTTAATTATAGGTAAAACATTGGACTAAGTGGCACCCTTCAATATTGCACTCTTGGGTCCCACAAAGCAGGTGGACTTCCACTGAATTCTAGCTGACATGTTACGATCCTGAAAAAGATGTATGTAAATGATTAGACCACTATAGACTGCATTTACTGTACGGAGAATACTGCAGTCGGAGAGCAGCAGCAATCTTCAAAGACCCACACCACCACTGTTCTCATTGCTACCTTCAGGTAAGAGTATAGGTGCCACAAGGCTCGCACCATCTGGTTCAGGAACAGCTGCTACCCCTCCACCATCAGGCTCCTTAACAACAAAATCAGGGCCTCATTTAAGGACTCTAACTTGTGCACTTTTTATTGTTTTTATTCTCTATTGCATTGTTTACTTTTATTATCTATTTACAGTTATTTGTTTACAGGATTATGCTGTGTACATTTTTGCATAAAGAATTAGTGGGAATTCTGCCTTTCCCGCAGGAAAAATAGAATCTCAGGGTTGTATGTGATGTCTTGTATGTGCTTTGACAATAAATCCAAAATCTGAAAATCTAACAAGTCCTCCACAAATATCATGCGATTTGGAACATGCAACTTCATTCAAATGTTTATTCTGAAAATTCAAAGATGCTCTTCATTTTCATCATTCTGCGTGTAAAAATTAACTTTTTCAGGAGTGAAATTTGATTGTGACCAAGTTATTTCATGTCATTCTGGAAATTTGACCAAGCACTTCCAAGCACAAGCCTTGCACCCAGTGTCACTTCTGTTTCAGGATACATTATAGCTCTCCCCAATACAATATTCCTCTTAGAATGCTGTGGTACAACTTGCAGCACACAGTATTAGTGATTATGTGGCAATGTTTTTCTGAACTGGAATTCAATAACATCTCTGTATCTAGTCTTCAAAAACACAACACTGCAATGACTTACTCCCACCCACTCTACCCTCATGTCTTCCACCCATGATATTACAACCAGTCCCTGAGGATTAGGTCCTGACTCTTAAATCTTCCAATATGCCCCCCCTCCATGAACCTCACAATCACCTGAGAACCAGCCCCAAATATTCCTTACTAATTTAACCAAAGGAATCAAGCACAAATAAAATGGCAATCGACACCTGGCTTTTCCACTTTCCATGTTCTGGAATTTCTAGGTCATGAAAAAACACAACACATTGGTCAAAATGTATCATGCATATTAATGAAAAGACAACGTAATGGGATTTGCAGATTAAAAGTGTACTAAAGTGTACTTCTTAAAATATACTTTAATAAGAAGATGGTCCATGAAGAGATGAAAACATTAAGAGATCCAAATCGGCTTCAAGCTGGAAATGAGGATAATGAAGTCAGGCTGAATGACTTTAAAGCATCCCCAAGGAATGACCTGAACAATATGTTCTTCCCAAAAAGCAGCACGAGTGTAAAATTACAACATAGATGTAAATGAGATTGGTCCTAAATTGAAAGGGATTAAATCAGTTAAATTCCCAGACATTTGAGAGACAAGTCAAGAGATTGATACTGTACTACTAATTATTTTGAACTAATCACTGACAAGATACAAGCGAATTGGGGACCAGCTAATATAGTACCTCTATTCAAAAAGAACAACAAAATAGGTAAAACCAACTGCAAACTTACAAACGTTTACTTGAGTTGTGGATCTAATAATGCCTTTTGACGATGCGGAGCTTTGAGTATTAAATTTTCGATAATACTCTGATAAATAGCAGTCTATGATCCTGTTGAGAAAGTTGGAGCTTAAATTAACCAACATAATGTTAAGTATTTAAAAGCTAACAAAAGTTTAATATCATTATACAGGAAAAGTTACAAATTGATCCAAAAGCTGAGAATTTATGGAAAAGTAAAACAGGTAACTCTTCAAAGGGAAGAAAGTACTAAAAATAGAGTGTCAGTTTCAGTAATGAAATGCGGGCTTCTTACTTGCAGACATATCTTGGTCTGTGTCCTTTAACACTTGGGACCCCGGTTATTCTCCACTTCACTCTCTCTTTATGTGTGGTATCCAGAATTGCTCACAGTATGAAACAGCAAAGGAGGAGGCCATTTGTCCATGAGTGAATATGGAGGAGAATGGAATTAAGCAAGGCTGCCGCTTAAATTATACCATAAACTCAATAACTCAAACAATACATGCAGCTTAATTCTCTTTGTCTCTTTTCTGCAAGTTTTCAAATTGGAAAAAATTTGGTGCACCCCAGAAAGCATCTGAGATCTGAATGAGCAAACCAAGCAAATTCATATTGAAGGGATGTGACAGAACCTTGAAAATTCAGAACAAATGGGGAAATAGCGAGTCTATCATAAAATTAAGGTGAAGAAAGAAAAATAATAAGATGGGAAGAATCCAGCTGCCTCCATTTGCCCATCCTCCCATCACCCGCTAGCTCCAACTTCATCCCTCCATCTCTCCTCTAATATTGGCCATCTTCTTTCTACACTCTCAGTCCTGATGCAAGGGTTTGTCCAGAAACATCGACTATCCTTCTGCCTCCACAGAAGCAACACAAGTGCCTCCAGGATTTTGTACTTTTGTTTGGGAAAAATTAAATCAGTGAAGAAAGAGAACAAAAACAAGGACACAAAAATGATAAAATAAAGTACTTGAAATTAAAAATACATAGTCTATGTAGCCCATCAATTAAGATAGCCAACAGAGATCTGGCTGAGTAGCCAGAAATAGAATGATAGAATGGGAAAATGGCGATCTGTATTCTGGTCAGATCTACTTTAAACTTGTCCAATTCTTATCATTGAGAAGCACGATAGACTTACAAAATATGGAGGTTCTTACTCATGCTAATTAACTTGAGGAAAATGGGACGTTAAAATTAGAAAAAGATAGCACTTGAATCAATATTATAGGGTGGTTCTTTGCTCACAGAGTGAATTATTTTTTTTATAAATGGACTTCCTGCTAGAGTAGCGAAGATGAAGCCTTTGTGGTCGTAAATGAAGCCGCAGATTGTGGCATTGGGGAGGAGAAAATGTAGGGATCTTTGAATTAAGGGAAGCTAAATATGCTTCTTTAGCAAGAGATGCAATGAAAATAAGCGTAAAAAGATTGTAATTGAGTTTGGTAAAGAGACAATTTTTTAAAAATTTTGAAAACTATTTTTGCTAAACATTGACTTTTTCCACTTTACACAGATGACTAACTGCAGTTTATTTTCATAAAATGTTTTTATTTTTCCTTATACTTTGTTTTCTTAGACCTTTTTCAGTTCTCAAACATGCTGAAACAAATGTGAACATTAAACATTATAGATACTCAAATTTCAAGAGGAGCCTTTCTAAAATGAAGACTTTTAAAAACAAATCAAGACAAGACATAACTTTAAATAAAACAAATATGAACTCCACCACATTTTTTACTTTATTATTTTTAACAATATCTATTTTCATTGCAGATATTCTGTTATAATGTACAAATGTTTCTTCTTTTCCTTTATAATCAATGATTAAAAATCAACTCCCAGAGCTTATATTTATCAGTACCTGCTCAAACTGCACCCGGAAAAGTATGCATGTACAAAAGTAGTTGAATAAAAACTTTTCTTCAGCACATAATGCAATGATCTAGGTTTTTTTTTCTTCAAATGGCATTTTGGGTTTCAACTTGTCTTTGCATACGATTTGGGAGTAATCAGCTGTGGAATTGCTCCATGGTTCTCACTAATGTTTCTCCATTTCTGGCCAAGAGATGGTGCAGTACTGCAATTTGGAACAGATTCCAGACAATTTTTTACTTTCCATGAAATGCAGCAGCACAAAGCCTTCTGTCTATCTTTTCTCCTGACAATTAATGATATTCATCCGACAAAGACTGCCCCACGTTCAAGTTGGTTGAGAAGATAACACCCAAGACCCCAGGTGGGAATGTAATACTCTATGGCAATAGTTCTTGGGAGTCCTCTGTGCACCACAAAAATTAAACAATACCATCTGTTTAAAATCAGAGAAAATTATGGAACATCACCATACTGTTCAACAAAACACGTTTTAGTATGCCATTAAATTTATATGACAGCTTCAATAACAAGCAAATGAAAATTACGTGAAACTGATCAACTGCATTTTTCATGCTGTGATGGATTTAAATGTCAGTGAAATAGAATCTTCCTTAAAAAGAAAAATAATAATCCAATAACAGAACAAGTATGCGATCCCAGAATTACAGGATTTCAGTATTATAAAATTGCTGGAGTTGTTCCATATTAAGCCTCAGAATCAAACCAAAATGGATAGTCATAAATCAAGTATTAAATTACAGCAGAATGGTGGCAATCTGAGCAAGCCTGATTGAAAAAAAAAGCAAGCAAGGTATAGCAATTATTTGCAAGCAAGGTATAGCAATTATATGAATATAATTTTCCCAATTTAATTCTTACCTTTTTTTAAAAAAAGGTGAATAAAATGCTTATTTTTCAAATTTTATTTTTAAAAATTTCCATTCATTTAATCATAGCCATATGCAAAATACCTTAGACAAATATTAATATCAAATCCTTGATACATGAAGGTAGTAAAAAACCGCAAACACCCCCAACCCACTAAACAAAACCCCAAGCAAAGAAATGAAATGAGAAAAGGCATAGAAAAAGAAAAATAAAGAAAAGTAGGAAAACAAGAATAGAAACCTGGTTGCTGAAGGGCAACCCTCACCACACGGGATAATCATTTATATCCTTTCATACTTCCAACGAGGTTAATGAGGTTTGAAGCTTAGGGACAAAATCTATAAATTAATTCCCTCAATTTGTAAGTACAGGCACCAAATTTTCAAAAATGCATCACATTTCTCAGATTATAAATAATTTTCAAGAGGAATGCATCTATGTATTTCTGCATTCTATCGCTCCATACCTTGGTGAATATCCAATTTCCACATTACTGCTATACATTTCCTTGCTACTGCTCAGGCAATCTTTACAAATTCTTTTTGATATACAAATAATTTCAATTTTGGTCTTATCTCTTCAATATTACCTAATAAAAATAATATGATTTTGTGGGAATTTAATTCCTGCAACTCGTTCTAAAAAAAGTCAAATTTAACCAAATGATTTCACTTTAGGACAGGATGAAGTAGATGTTTAAAAAAAATACCTATCCCTTGACCAGATCTAAAACACTGATCTGATAAATCTGATTTCAAACTATTTAATTTCTGTGGTGTGAGATATAATTGATGAAAAACATTATAATGAACTAATCTATATCTAATTATAGTATTTGGCCAATTTTGTTCATCTATGTTAATGTTTAGATGCAAATCCCATCATTGTCTGGACGTATGATCCCATGTTTGGAAGGCCCCTTGTGCAATGAAGTATACATGGCTGAGATAAATTTCTTAATAGATGTACTACATAATCAGCATTTCTACAGCACCACATTTTGGTAATAACATTGTTGGACCCAATTTATCTCTCAAGTAAGTTCTTTACTGACAATATCAAAAAACGGTATTATTCTATACCCCTTATTTAATTTTTAAATTGTTCATATGACATTAACTTCCTTTTGTCATAACAATCTTCTATATATCAAATTCCTTTTTGACACTAGATACTTAAAAAATTGATTAGCCATTGTGAATGGAATAATTTGATTTTGTATCAAAGGGATTTTAGGCAGGTCAGTGCTCCTTATTCCAATTTCACCATTTACCTTATTCCAAATATTTATCAAATGTTTTAACAATGATGCTTCTCTCTCCCGGATAATAATTTTGATTCCCATTTATATAAAAAAATCTTTCGATATCCTCTCTTCTATTTTATCAATTTCTATTTTAATCCATGCTGGCTTTTCTCCCTCATCAAAAAAAAGCTAAAAAATTTCAATTGAACTGACTTATAGTAGTTTTTTTTTTTAAATATAAATTGGTAATTGTAAACATCCCAACTCCAACTTCCATGTCAACTTGTCTAAAGAGAATCTTGACATCTTACCCTTCCAAAGAAAATTTCTTTTATTTATTTAATTCATGAAAAAAATTGTGGTATCATTATTGGTAGAGTTTGAAATAACTATTGTATTCTTGGAAATATATTCAATGTAACACAATTAACCCTACCCAATAATGTTATTGGTAGTATTTTCCACATTGAAATCCTCTTTAATTTATATACATTCTTTGGCTTGGCTTCGCGGACGAAGATTTATGGAGGGGGTAAAAAGTCCACGTCAGCTGCAGGCTCGTTTGTGGCTGACAAGTCCGATGCGGGACAGGCAGACACGATTGCAGCGGTTGCAAGGGAAAATTTGTTGGTTGGGGTTGGGTGTTGGGTTTTTCCTCCTTTGCCTTTTGTCAGTGAGGTGGGCTCTGCGGTCTTCTTCAAAGGAGGTTGCTGCCCGCCAAACTGTGAGGCGCCAAGATGCACGGTTTGAGGCGTTATCAGCCCACTGGCGGTGGTCAATGTGGCAGGCACCAAGAGATTTCTTTAGGCAGTCCTTGTACCTTTTCTTTGGTGCACCTCTGTCACGGTGGCCAGTGGAGAGCTCGCCATATAACACGATCTTGGGAAGGCGATGGTCCTCCATTCTGGAGACGTGACCCATCCAGCGCAGCTGGATCTTCAGCAGCGTGGACTCGATGCTGTCGACCTCTGCCATCTCGAGTACTTCGCCGTTAGGGGTGTAAGCACTCCAATGGATGTTGAGGATGGAGCGGAGACAACGCTGGTGGAAGCGTTCTAGGAGCCGTAGGTGGTGCCGGTAGAGGACGCATGATTCGGAGCCGAACAGGAGTGTGGGTATGACAACGGCTCTGTATACGCTTATCTTTGTGAGGTTTTTCAGTTGGTTGTTTTTCCAGACTCTTTTGTGTAGTCTTCCAAAGGCGCTATTTGCCTTGGCGAGTCTGTTGTCCATCTCATTGTCGATCCTTGCATCTGATGAAATGGTGCAGCCGAGATAGGTAAACTGGTTGACCGTTTTGAGTTTTGTGTGCCCGATGGAGATGTGGGGGGGCTGGTAGTCATGGTGGGGAGCTGGCTGATGGAGGACCTCAGTTTTCTTCAGGCTGACTTCCAGGCCAAACATTTTGGCAGTTTCCGCAAAGCAGGACGTCAAGCGCTGAAGAGCTGGCTCTGAATGGGCAACTAAAGCAGCATCATCTGCAAAGAGTAGTTCACGGACAAGTTTCTCTTGTGTCTTGGTGTGAGCTTGCAGGCGCCTCAGATTGAAGAGACTGCCATCCGTGCGGTACCGGATGTAAACAGCGTCTTCATTGTTGGGGTCTTTCATGGCTTGGTTCAGCATCATGCTGAAGAAGATTGAAAAGAGGGTTGGTGCGAGAACACAGCCTTGCTTCACGCCATTGTTAATGGAGAAGGGTTCAGAGAGCTCATTGCTGTATCTGACCCGACCTTGTTGGTTTTCGTGCAGTTGGATAATCATGTTGAGGAACTTTGGGGGGCATCCGATGCGCTCTAGTATTTGCCAAAGCCCTTTCCTGCTCACGGTGTCGAAGGCTTTGGTGAGGTCAACAAAGGTGATGTAGAGTCCTTTGTTTTGTTCTCTGCACTTTTCTTGGAGCTGTCTGAGGGCAAAGACCATGTCAGTGGTTCCTCTGTTTGCGCGAAAGCCGCACTGTGATTCTGGGAGAATATTCTCGGCGACACTAGGTATTATTCTATTTAGTAGAATCCTAGCGAAGATTTTGCCTGCAATGGAGAGCAACGTGATTCCCCTTATTATCTACCTGTATCCCTAAATATTTTATTCTGTGCATCAGTGATTTAAATTAGGTATCTTGTTGACATTGGGTATGATACCCTAAAGTCAGGGGCATAATTTCACTTTTATTCCAATTTTCTTTATAACCCAATACTTTCCCTTATTCCTCCAATCTTAAATATAATTTACATAGCAAATTATAATAAATTAATTTTATATTCTTTTTTATTAATTTTAAAACCATTGATATCAGGATGGATTGAATCAATTCAGTCTTCAATTTTGTTAGAAGACAAATTCAAAATTTTTTTTGACAATTTTTTTGAGACATTCTAATTCGTTAATGATAAATTTATTTTATGGGATGTGATGAAAATGTATTTAAGAGGGCAAATTATAAATTCTACTTCTAAAATTAAGAAGGCCTATAATAAAAGAATCAGATCAATTGGAAAAAGAGATAACATATTTAGAAAGTGATCTGCAAAGACAGGCCTCTGAGAAAAAATTTAGAAGATTTATAAATATGAAACTCAAATAAAATATATTATAAACATATAGAACAGAGAAACCAATAATGAGAACTATGCTGAGATATGAGTTAAGTGAAAGGTCTCATAAGGCACTTGCTTGGCAGTTGAAAGCAGTCCAAGTTTCCAGAATGATTACTGCAGTATGAGTCAAATGTAACTACCTACAAACCTCAAGAAATTAATGAAGCTTTTAAATAATTTTATTATCAGTTATATAAATTGGAGCCACAGAGAGATGATAATAAAATAGAAGATTTCTTGTCACAAGTAAGGTTACCGACAATTATCTTTACAAGAGCAAGTTGAGCTGAAAACCCTTTTAACCTTAATGGAGGTGAGGGAAGCATTAAGCTCATTACAAAGTAATAAATCTCCAGGAGAGGATAGTTTCCTGTCTGAATTTTATGAAGAATTAAGATTTACTGATTCCTCCTTTTATGGAAGTATTAGGTGGAATCATTTTCTACTGCAATAATAACAGTAATACCAAAGAAAGACAGAGACCCTCTAAAACCATCATCATATAGATCTATTTCATTGTTAAATGCAGATTACAAGATAACTGCAAAATTTTTAGCTAATTGATTGATGAAACTTCTACCAAAGTTGATAAATATGGATCAGACAGGCCTTGTGAAAAAGAAAAAATCTGCAGAAAATGTAATTAGATTACTTAGTATAATAGAGGAGAGATCCAAGTGTGACAGTGGCTTTCGGTGCAGAAAAAAAATGTTTGATAGATTAGAATGGGACTTCTTGTTTAAGGTGTATGAAAGATTCTGGATGGGACAGGTATTTGTAAACTGGGTTAAAGTTTATACAATAATCCTAAGGCTAAAATAATTACAAATGGGTAGGTTTCAACACCACTTCTATTATTAGATCGAGTAGGCAAGCATGTCCATCATCACCTGCTTCATTTATTTTAGCGATTGAATCTCTTGCAGAATTGATTCAGTCTGATCCTGATATTAAAGGATTTAAAGTTAATCAAGAAAAATATAAAATTAATGTATTTGTTGATGAATATATTTTGTAATTGTTCATACACCTGGCAAAGTCATGGCCCCAGAAAGTGCTCATTCCTTTTAGGATCATGACTTTCCTTTACAATGGGCACAAAGGATGTGAAACAATGTCAGATACATACGCTATTATCAGTAAATATTTGCAATTCTTAAAATTCAATGAAATCTTTAAGTAAGGATTTATTTTAAGTAAGGATTTATTTATTTTAAGTAAGGATTTATTTGAATTAGAAATTTTAAAAGTGTTCTAATGTTAAGAAAACAGCACAAGAAATAGGAGCAGGACAAATCCATCTATCCCAGTGGTTCTCAACCTTTTTCTTCCCACTCACATACTGATGCCTTAAGTACTCTGTGATTAGTCAGGGATTGCTTAAGGTGGTATGTGAGTGAAAAGAGAAAGTATGAAAACTGTTTTAATCGTACCTAATTGATTCGTTATGTGCACAGTTTCATAACTTCAAAGGAAATGGGCCAATGGCAATTGTTCTCAAGCAAAATATTTCAGTAACAATTGGGTCTTAGACCAGTGGTTCTCAACCTTCCCTTTCCACTCACATATCACCTTAAGCAATCCCTTACCAATCACAAAGCACTGATGGTATAGGAATTACTTAAAGTGGTATGTGAGTGGAAAGAAAAAGGTTGAGAACCACTGATCTATCCCTTTGAACCTGCTCTGCCACAAGTTAACATGATAGCTGATCGATCTTCCATCGGGATGCCATTTTTCATCATTATCCCCAAATCCCAACTAAGATTGGACACAAGTAAATTAGCATCAGGAGCACGTTGGCCAGAGTCTGGCTGCAATTAACCCTATTTAACCATAAAACTGACAGCAACTTCCAATGATCACAGACACACAGCAATATCCACACAAATCAGGAGTACCTTGTACCTCCTGCAGCTGAGTTATAATGGTCCAGTTCAATACTCCAATGCATTAAAACATTGGGCATCGAACAAAAGATCAAAGGTATGAACAAAACTCAATGGTTAGGCCTTATTAATGTACTTTAACTAGAGATCCCATTAATAGTCTGACTTAGATCTGATGATGAGAGTTTAATGTCACATACACAAGTACAGCTGCACTGAAATTCTTACTGTAGTCACGCAGAATACCAACTGGAATGGTACAAATTCAATTATCACAATACGATAAGGCTATATCGTATAGCCTTTTATATTTAAATATAAAATTATAGGTAAATAAATATAAAATTATAGGTAAATAAAAATTCACAAATGTTGTTAGTGCAAGAAAAAAAGTAATGTTTCAATAGTGCACACAAGATATTTTGGTGGTCCTGGAGTAGTTGATGGTAAGGGTTATAGCAGTATGGGGAAGTTCAAGAGCCTGATAGATGCTGGGAGGAAAACAATATTCCTGAGCCCAAATCCCTGTACTTACTGCTTGAAGATACTCTGGGGGAGCAGTTACTTGGCACAGGGCACTAGAAACAGGAAGAACAATTCCCTCTCCCCATTGAGAAGAAGAAGCATAGGAGATTAACCCTACAGGGCGGTGATCAACGCAGCACATCAGCAAGGGGTTCAACAGCTTAAGGACCCATACAGTCTGCCAGCTGGTGGAAATTTGGGGATAGAGGACTCACATAAGCTTCAGGCTGCTACAGACTGTCTCGTGAGAACCGGGCATCAGAACTAGGATTCGAGAGGGTGCTGAGGGCCAGAAGGACGAATCAGACGAAACAGCCTCAATTTCGGTCCTGTGTAGACCCCATCAGGATTCTGTGTGTTAATGAGATCATCTTCCATTTTAAAATCCATATCTGATGGCATCAGAGGTTTGAACCTGGAGGAGCTCAGGTTGGCAATGGATTGAACAAGGGTGTGTGCGGCTGCAGATTCTGTGGGAGAGCTGGAGGTGAATCCATGGACGACCAGTGTCTCTGAAGGGGTGCTGGGCAATACTAATAGCGACTCTTTGTCTGCCTTACAGCAGGCAAAAGAACATTTGTGTAATATTACATTCTCCATATTATTACCTGTAATAAAGGAATCATGAATCTTGAATAGCAGCAAGAGGAGATGGTGACCAGGGTGAAGGAGGAATCCTTTATGCTGTTGGCTTCTTTCTTAAGGAAATGTCTCATATGGATTATTTAAATGAATGGGAAGTCGGTGCCTGTGCTTGACTTGGCTAATTTTGCTACTTGCTGCAGCCTTCCACATTTCTGGGTACTTGAAATACAGTCAAACATCAAGATGACAGATACATGCTGTAAACGGTTATATGGTTATATAACATCACTACCACAACATTAAAAGGGAATCCTCCATTGCTCACATCATCAAAGTCACTCCTGATCAGTCACAGAAAGAAAGGCACACCAAGATCATGGATCAAACCAAAAGAGCTGCCTTTAGAGTGATTCGAGTATTGAAGCTTATTTAATAGCAAGGAACAATGCAGTTCTCCAGAGAAAGCAACAACATTCCAAACAAAGACCTCATCAATGATCCAATGGACCTTGCAAACAACTTCAGCCTTGAACCATCCAAATGGCACTTCGTGCATCAGGAGGAACAAACAACACTGTCTTTTGATTTGTCACTCACTTCCTTTGCCAAAATCAGCTGCTGACACGTTTTCAGCTGAAATCTCCAATTTTAGAGCTTGATCACCCTCCTTTCTGATTGTGAATCCTGATCTTCATATCCTTTGCCAACTGCTCTCTTTGCTGACAATCTTATAATGCTGGTTTCCTGCTAAAGAATTGTAGGTAGGCCAGATGCCACCTAAGGAAAGAATGATAATAGCTTGTATTTTGCCCTTGGCTTTGAATGTGCACTGCAGATGATTAATTATACTTACCTGCAGTTTTAAACAGCCATAAAACGCATTTACCTACAGCATCCAGTTATTGCTACAGATCTTTAATACTTGTGTACAAGCAGACTTTGAAACTAATTATGAAAATAGCAAAAATCTGCAGATGCTGGGAACCTGAAATAAAAATAGATCATGCTGAGACACTCAACAGGACAGGAAGCATATGTGGAAAGAGATAAATTCATGTTTCAGGTCAAAGAACTTAAATTCAACTTGAACTCTGACTCTCTCTTCACAGATACTTAACGACTTGATGAGTACTTCCAGAAATGTTTGTTTTTACAACTCAAGCAAAGTGCATAAACAGCTGAAAACATGGGAGTGGGGCGAAAGGGAGAGGGTGGGTCATGAACAGTACGGCAACAGACATTTGACTATTAATGATGAACTGGCTGAAGTTCCTGTATTCAGTCTGAGATGTGCGAACAGGATATGCAAATGTTTCACTTTAGATTGACAGATCCTTGTTAAACAGCATATTTATTAGTCTTTTGCCACTGCTTTCTCACACAACTGCAAGTTGCTTTCCCCAATGTATACACATCCATAGCCTTCAATCCTCTTGAATGGGTCTATTTGGCTGTACATGATGTAGCATTGGAATTGGATGTCATGACTTGAAAACAGCAAAAAAAGACAATGGCAAGCTATCAGGAATAGAAAATAAATGCTGAGAGATCAACTGGTCAACTCACCAATCTACTGTATTCACTTTTATAAAAGATTCCTATATGGAACAGTAGGTGCAGGGAAAATTTTGTGTTGCTTGGAAAAGTTAACACAGAGAGAATGTATTGCTTTGGTATCAGATCTCACTTGCAAATGTAAAATTAAAAACTTGCCTCATAGGATCATGGTAAATTCCAACACAGAAGGAAATTCATGATGTGCAGACCTGCCAAGAAAAGTGAAAAGGGGACAGAAAAAGTTGCCTCATTTCGAGTTGTGGGGAGAAAAATGAACAAACTTGGGTTATTTTCTCTGGAGTTTTGGAGGTGAGGGGCTGAAACTACTTGTACATTTCGTGTCACATTTGCCTCCAAGATGAGATTCCAACTTCATATCCACTTAATTGTATGGTCACCATCCTTGCCTCAGCTCATAAAACACAGAACATTACAGCACAGTATAGGCCCTTTGGCCTACAATGTTGTACCAACCTCTATAAACCTACTACAAAATCTTTCTTCATAAGACATAGTCACTAATTCTAGTCAGCATCTTCGTAAGTCTTGCCTTCACCAGTGCCAAAACTTCCACATCTAAGAGGTACCAGAAATGAACACAATACTCTAAAGCTGCAACATTATCTCATGGCTCTTGAACTCAATCCTCCAACATACCATACAGTTTCTTAACCACTATCAACATGCACAACCACATGAGGAACCATAAGATCCAACCCAAGATCCCTCTGTCTGCCATTTAGATTCCATCTTCCAAAGTGTATCATTTTACACTTTTCCAGCTTGAACTCCATCTGCTACTTCTCCACCCAACTCTGCATTCTGTCTACATCCCTTTGCAGTCAAGGACAACTCTGTACTCTATCCACAACAACTCTAACCTTTGTGTCACTTGCAAGCTTACTGATCCACTCCTGCACTACCACATCCAAGTCACTTGTAAAGATCACAATGGTCCCAAAATAGATCCCTGCAGTCACCGACCTTCAGTCAGAATAATCTCCATCTGCAGGCCAGCCAATCCACACACCAAGTTTCCATGGATCCCACACCTTGTGACTTCCTGGATGAGTCTCCCATGGGGGAAACATTGCCATCTACTGAAACATTCATCATGCTCTCATTCCCTCTGGACCTGATTATTTCAATGATCTCACGGAAAGCCATACATCCTCAAATCTACCCAAGCTTGTCCAAACTTCTCCATCCCATATCCTAAATCACATCATGCCCTGTTCACACTCATTAATTGGCATGCAGTCTGGAGGTCCCTCAGTTTTAAAGTTTTCTTCATTGATTTTTAATTTTCTCCAAATATCACCCGTCCCTATCTCTGTAACCTACTCCAACCTTTCACTTAGGCAAGAACTCTCCATGTTCTTGAATATTCCCAGTTTTAACTGATCCACATTGAGTGGCCATCACTTCAGCAGGCCAATAGATGCTCGGAATCATTTTTTCCTGAAATCCTCTCCCCTCCTTTAAAATTCTTCTTAAAAACTCTCTCTTCTGGACATGAACTCAAAGATTTCAGTGTTAAATTTATATAGATATAAAGCATCTTGAAATGTGAAACAGTACCTGTTTAAAAACCAAGTTAATGCTACTACAGTATATTTCAGCGGATAAGATGACATTTGAAGCACACAAAAAACTTACCCATCCCCCCACAAAAAAAGGGGGCTTCCGAAAGGCCAGATACTAAAACAGTGACCTTAAAATTCTACTCAAAGTACCAATTGATCGTTGGAGTACATTGAGGGTAAAAAGTGAGATTATGCAAAATGGAAGGAAAATGAAAAAGCAATCTCAACTCTAGAAGTTGATGGACTGCTTCTCTCCATGTACCTCCACTTCAGGGTGCCCCTCAGCTTAGTCAACACAACACCAAGTCAGCCAACACACTGATGGTACCGGTAGGGTTGGGGACACTGATGGTACCGGTAGGGTTGGGGACACTGATGGTACCGGTAGGGTTGGGGACACTGATGGTACCGGTAGGGTTGGGGACACTGATGGTACGACCGGTAGGGTTGGGGACACTGATGGTACCGGTAGGGTTGGGGACACTGATGGTACCGGTAGGGTTGGGGACACTGATGGTACCGGTAGGGTTGGGGACACTGATGGTACCGGTAGGGTTGGGGACACTGATGGTACCGGTAGGGTTGGGGACACTGATGGTACCGGTAGGGTTGGGGACACTGATGGTACCGGTAGGGTTGGGGACACTGATGGTACCGGTAGGGTTGGGGACACTGATGGTACCGGTAGGGTTGGGGACACTGATGGTACCGGTAGGGTTGGGGACACTGATGGTACCGGTAGGGTTGGGGACACTGATGGTACCGGTAGGGTTGGGGACACTGATGGTACCGGTAGGGTTGGGGACACTGATGGTACCGGTAGGGTTGGGGACACTGATGGTACCGGTAGGGTTGGGGACACTGATGGTACCGGTAGGGTTGGGGACACTGATGGTACCGGTAGGGTTGGGGACACTGATGGTACCGGTAGGGTTGGGGGACACTGATGGTACCGGTAGGGTTGGGGACACTGATGGTACCGGTAGGGTTGGGGACACTGATGGTACCGGTAGGGTTGGGGACACTGATGGTACCGGTAGGGTTGGGGACACTGATGGTACCGGTAGGGTTGGGGACACTGATGGTACCGGTAGGGTTGGGGACACTGATGGTACCGGTAGGGTTGGGGACACTGATGGTACCGGTAGGGTTGGGGACACTGATGGTACCGGTAGGGTTGGGACACTGATGGTACCGGTAGGGTTGGGGACACTGATGGTACCGGTAGGGTTGGGGACACTGATGGTACCGGTAGGGTTGGGGACACTGATGGTACCGGTAGGGTTGGGGACACTGATGGTACCGGTAGGGTTGGGGACACTGATGGTACCGGTAGGGTTGGGGACACTGATGGTACCGTAGGGTTGGGGACACTGATGGTACCGGTAGGGTTGGGGACACTGATGGTACCGGTAGGGTTGGGGACACTGATGGTACCGGTAGGGTTGGGGACACTGATGGTACCGGTAGGGTTGGGGACACTGATGGTACCGGTAGGGTTGGGGACACTGATGGTACCGGTAGGGTTGGGGACACTGATGGTACCGGTAGGGTTGGGGACACTGATGGTACCGGTAGGGTTGGGGACACTGATGGTACCGGTAGGGTTGGGGACACTGATGGTACCGGTAGGGTTGGGGACACTGATGGTACCGGTAGGGTTGGGGACACTGATGGTACCGGTAGGGTTGGGGACACTGATGGTACCGGTAGGGTTGGGGACACTGATGGTACCGGTAGGGTTGGGGACACTGATGGTACCGGTAGGGTTGGGGACACTGATGGTACCGGTAGGGTTGGGGACACTGATGGTACCGGTAGGGTTGGGGACACTGATGGTACCGGTAGGGTTGGGGACACTGATGGTACCGGTAGGGTTGGGGACACTGATGGTACCGGTAGGGTTGGGGGACACTGATGGTACCGGTAGGGTTGGGGACACTGATGGTACCGGTAGGGTTGGGGACACTGATGGTACCGGTAGGGTTGGGGACACTGATGGTACCGGTAGGGTTGGGGACACTGATGGTACCGGTAGGGTTGGGGACACTGATGGTACCGGTAGGGTTGGGGACACTGATGGTACCGGTAGGGTTGGGGACACTGATGGTACCGGTAGGGTTGGGGACACTGATGGTACCGGTAGGTTGGTACCGGTAGGGTGTGGACACTGATGGTACCGGTAGGGTTGGGGACACTGATGGTACCGTAGGGTTGGGGACACTGATGGTACCGGTAGGGTTGGGGACACTGATGGTACCGTAGGGTTGGGGACACTGATGGTACCGTAGGGTTGGGGACACTGATGGTACCGGTAGGGTTGGGGACACTGATGGTACCGGTAGGGTTGGGGACACTGATGGTACCGGTAGGGTTGGGGACACTGATGGTACCGGTAGGGTTGGGGGACACTGATGGTACCGGTAGGGTTGGGACACTGATGGTACCGGTAGGGTTGGGGACACTGATGGTACCGGTAGGGTTGGGGACACTGATGGTACCGGTAGGGTTGGGGACACTGATGGTACCGGTAGGGTTGGGGACACTGATGGTACCGGTAGGGTTGGGGACACTGATGGTACCGGTAGGGTTGGGACACTGTACCGGTAGGGTGGGACACTGATGGTACCGGTAGGGTTGGGGACACTGATGGTACCGTAGGGTTGGGGACACTGATGGTACCGGTAGGTTGGGGACACTGATGGTACCGGTAGGGTTGGGACACTGATGGTACCGGTAGGGTTGGGGACACTGATGGTACCGGTAGGGTTGGGGACACTGGATGGTACCGGTAGGGTTGGGACACTGATGGTACCGGTAGGGTTGGGGACACTGATGGTACCGGTAGGGTTGGGGACACTGATGGTACCGTAGGGTTGGGGACACTGATGGTACCGGTAGGGTTGGGGACACTGATGGTACCGGTAGGGTTGGGGACACTGATGGTACCGGTAGGGTTGGGGACACTGATGGTACCGGTAGGGTTGGGACACTGATGGTACCGGTAGGGTTGGGGACACTGATGGTACCGGTAGGGTTGGGGACACTGATGGTACCGGTAGGGTTGGGGGACACTGATGGTACCGGTAGGGTTGGGGACACTGATGTACCGGTAGGGTTGGGGACACTGATGGTACCGGTAGGGTTGGGGACACTGATGGTACCGGTAGGGTTGGGGACACTGATGGTACCGGTAGGGTTGGGGACACTGATGGTACCGGTAGGGTTGGGGACACTGATGGTACCGGTAGGGTTGGGGACACTGATGGTACGGTAGGGTTGGGGACACTGATGGTACCGGTAGGGTTGGGGACACTGATGGTACCGGTAGGGTTGGGGACACTGATGGTACCGGTAGGGTTGGGGACACTGATGGTACCGGTAGGGTTGGGGACACTGATGGTACCGGTAGGGTTGGGGACACTGATGGTACCGGTAGGGTTGGGGACACTGATGGTACCGGTAGGGTTGGGGACACTGATGGTACCGGTAGGGTTGGGGACACTGATGGTACCGGTAGGGTTGGGGACACTGATGGTACCGGTAGGGTTGGGGACACTGATGGTACCGGTAGGGTTGGGGACACTGATGGTACCGGTAGGGTTGGGGACACTGATGGTACCGGTAGGGTTGGGGACACTGATGGTACCGGTAGGGTTGGGGACACTGATGGTACCGGTAGGGTTGGGGACACTGATGGTACCGGTAGGGTTGGGGACACTGATGGTACCGGTAGGGTTGGGGACACTGATGGTACCGGTAGGGTTGGGGACACTGATGGTACCGGTAGGGTTGGGGACACTGATGGTACCGGTAGGGTTGGGGACACTGATGGTACCGGTAGGGTTGGGGACACTGATGGTACCGGTAGGGTTGGGGACACTGATGGTACCGGTAGGGTTGGGGACACTGATGGTACCGGTAGGGTTGGGGACACTGATGGTACCGGTAGGGTTGGGGACACTGATGGTACCGGTAGGGTTGGGGACACTGATGGTACCGGTAGGGTTGGGGACACTGATGGTACCGGTAGGGTTGGGGACACTGATGGTACCGGTAGGGTTGGGGACACTGATGGTACCGGTAGGGTTGGGGACACTGATGGTACCGGTAGGGTTGGGGACACTGATGGTACCGGTAGGGTTGGGGACACTGATGGTACCGGTAGGGTTGGGGACACTGATGGTACCGGTAGGGTTGGGGACACTGATGGTACCGGTAGGGTTGGGGACACTGATTGGTACCGGTAGGGTTGGGGACACTGATGGTACCGGTAGGGTTGGGGACACTGATGGTACCGGTAGGGTTGGGGACACTGATGGTACCGGTAGGGTTGGGGACACTGATGGTACCGGTAGGGTTGGGGACACTGATGGTACCGGTAGGGTTGGGGACACTGATGGTACCGGTAGGGTTTGGGGACACTGATGGTACCGGTAGGGTTGGGACACTGATGGTACCGGTAGGGTTGGGGACACTGATGGTACCGGTAGGGTTGGGGACACTGATGGTACCGGTAGGGTTGGGGACACTGATGGTACCGGTAGGGTTGGGGACACTGATGGTACCGGTAGGGTTGGGGACACTGATGGTACCGGTAGGGTTGGGGACACTGATGGTACCGGTAGGGTTGGGGACACTGATGGTACCGGTAGGGTTGGGGACACTGATGGTACCGGTAGGGTTGGGGACACTGATGGTACCGGTAGGGTTGGGGACACTGATGGTACCGGTAGGGTTGGGGACACTGATGGTACCGGTAGGGTTGGGGACACTGATGTACCGGTAGGGTTGGGGACACTGATGGTACCGGTAGGGTTGGGGACACTGATGGTACCGGTAGGGTTGGGGACACTGATGGTACCGGTAGGGTTGGGGACACTGATGGTACCGGTAGGGTTGGGGACACTGATGGTACCGGTAGGGTTGGGGACACTGATGGTACCGGTAGGGTTGGGGACACTGATGGTACCGGTAGGGTTGGGGACACTGATGGTACCGGTAGGGTTGGGGACACTGATGGTACCGGTAGGGTTGGGGACACTGATGGTACCGGTAGGGTTGGGGACACTGATGGTACCGGTAGGGTTGGGACACTGATGGTACCGGTAGGGTTGGGGACACTGATGTGGGTTGGGGACACTGAATGGTACCGTAGGGTTTGACGGGGACACTGATGGTACCGGTAGGTTGGGGACACGATGGTACCGGTAGGGTGGGGACACTGATGGTACCGGTAGGGTTGGGGACACTGATGCGTACCGGGAGTACGGTAGGGTTGGGGACACTGATGGTACCGGTAGGGTTTGGGGACACTGATGGTACCGGTAGGGTTGGGGACACTGATGGTACCGGTAGGGTTGGGGACACTGGATGGTACACGGTAGGGTTGGGGACACTGATGGTACCGGTAGGGTTGGGGACACTGATGGTACCGGTAGGGTTGGGGACACTGAGGTACCGGTAGGGTTGGGACACTGATGGTACCGTAGGGTTGGGACACTGATGGTACCGTAGGGTTGGGGACACTGATGGTAACCGGTAGGGTTTGGGGACACTGATGGTACCGGTAGGGTTGGGGACACTGATGGTACCGGTAGGGTTGGGGGACACTGATGGTACCGGTAGGGGTTGGGGACACTGATGGTACCGGTAGGGTTGGGGGACACTGATGGTACCGGTAGGGTTGGGGACACTGATGGTACCGGTAGGGTTTGGGGACACTGATGGTACCGGTAGGGTTGGGGACACTGATGGTACCGGTAGGGTTGGGGACACTGATGGTAACGGTAGGGTTGGGGGACACTGATGGTACCGGTAGGGTTGGGGGACACTGATGGTACCGGTAGGGTTGGGGACACTGATGGTACCGGTAGGGTTGGGGACACTGATGGTACCGGTAGGGTTGGGGGACACTGATGGTACCGGTAGGGTTTGGGGACACTGATGGTACCGGTAGGGTTGGGGACACTGATGGTACCGGTAGGGGTTGGGGACACTGATGGTACCGGTAGGGTTGGGGACACTGATGGTACCGGTAGGGTTGGGGGACACTGATGGTACCGGTAGGGTTGGGGACACTGATGGTACCGGTAAGGGTTGGGGACACTGATGGTACCGGTAGGGTTGGGGGACACTGATGGTACCGGTAGGGTTGGGGGACACTGATTGGTACCGGTAGGGTTGGGGACACTGATGGTACCGGTAGGGTTGGGGACACTGATGGTACCGGTAGGGTTGGGGACACTGATGGTACGGTAGGGTTGGGGACACTGATGGTACCGGTAGGGTTGGGGACACTGATGGTACCGGTAGGGTTGGGGACACTGATGGTACCGGTAGGGTTGGGGACACTGATGGTACCGTTAGGGTTGGGGGACACTGATGGTACCGGTAGGGTTGGGGACACTGATGGTACCGGTAGGGTTGGGGACACTGATGGTACCGGTAGGGTTGGGGACACTGATGGTACCGGTAGGGGTTTGGGGGACCACTGATGGTACCGGTAGGGTTGGGGACACTGATGGTACCGGTAGGGTTGGGGACACTGATGGTACCGGTAGGGTTGGGGACACTGATGGTACGGTAGGGTTGGGGACACTGATGGTACCGGTAGGGTTGGGGGACACTGATGGTACCGGTAGGGTTGGGGACACTGATGGTACCGGTAGGGTTGGGGACACTGATGGTACCGGTAGGGTTGGGGACACTGATGGTACCGGTAGGGTTGGGGACACTGATGGTACCGGTAGGGTTGGGACACTGATGGTACCGGTAGGGTTGGGGACACTGATGGTACGGTAGGGTTGGGGACACTGATGGTACCGGTAGGGTTGGGGACACTGATGGTACCGGTAGGGTTGGGGACACTGATGGTACCGGTAGGGTTGGGGACACTGATGGTACCGGTAGGGTTGGGTTTACGGGTTTGGGGACACTGATGGTACCGGTAGGGTTGGGGACACTGATGGTACCGGTAGGGTTGGGGACCACTGATGGTACCGGTAGGGTTTGGGGACACTGATGGTACCGGTAGGTTGGGGACACTGATGGTACCGGTAGGGTTGGGGACACTGATGGTACCGGTAGGGTTGGGGACACTGATGGTACCGGTAGGGTTGGGGACACTGATGGTACCGGTAGGGTTGGGGACACTGATTGGTACCGGTAGGGTTGGGACCTGATGGTACCGGTAGGGTTGGGGACACTGATGGTACCGGTAGGGTTGGGGACACTGATGGTACCGGTAGGGTTGGGGGACACTGATAGTACCGGTAGGGTTGGGGACACTGATGGTACCGGTAGGGTTGGGGACACTGATGGTACCGGTAGGGTTGGGGACACTGATGGTACCGGTAGGGTTGGGGACACTGATGGTACCGGTAGGGTTGGGGACACTGATGGTACCGGTAGGGTTGGGGACACTGATGGTACGGTAGGGTTGGGGACACTGATGGTACCGGTAGGGTTGGGGACACTGATGGTACCGGTAGGGTTGGGGACACTGATGGTACCGGTAGGGTTGGGGGACACTGATGGTACCGGTAGGGTTGGGGACACTGATGGTACCGGTAAGGGTTGGGGACACTGATGGTACCGGTAGGGTTGGGGGACACTGATGGTACCGGTAGGGTTGGGGACACTGATGGTACCGGTAGGGTTGGGGACACTGATGGTACCGGTAGGGTTGGGGACACTGATGGTACCGGTAGGGTTGGGGACACTGATGGTACCGGTAGGGTTGGGGACACTGATGGTACCGGTAGGGTTGGGGACACTGATGGTACCGGTAGGGTTGGGGACACTGATGGTACCGGTAGGGTTGGGGACACTGATGGTACCGGTAGGGTTGGGGGACACTGATGGTACCGGTAGGGTTTGGGGACACTGATGGTACCGGTAGGGTTGGGGACACTGATGGTACCGGTAGGGTTGGGGACACTGATGGTACCGGTAGGGTTGGGGACACTGATGGTACCGGTAGGGTTGGGGACACTGATGGTACCGGTAGGGTTTGGGGACACTGATGGTACCGTAGGGTTGGGGACACTGATGGTACCGGTAGGGTTGGGGACACTGATGGTACCGGTAGGGTTGGGGGACACTGATGGTACCGGTAGGGTTTGGGGACACTGATGGTACCGGTAGGGTTGGGGACACTGATGGTACCGGTAGGGTTGGGGACACTGATGGTACCGGTAGGGTTGGGGACACTGATGGTACCGGTAGGGTTGGGGACACTGATGGTACCGGTAGGGTTGGGGGACACTGATGGTACCGGTAGGGTTGGGACACTGATGGTACGTAGGGTGGGACACTGATGGTACCGGTAGGGTTGGGGACACTGATGGTACCGGTAGGGTTGGGGACACTGATGGTACCGGTAGGGTTGGGGACACTGATGGTACCGGTAGGGTTGGGGACACTGATGGTACCGGTAGGGTTGGGACACTGATGGTACCGGTAGGGTTGGGGGACACTGATGGTACCGGTAGGGTTGGGGACACTGATGGTACCGGTAGGGTTGGGACACTGATGGTACCGGTAGGGTTGGGGACACTGATGGTACCGGTAGGGTTGGGGACACTGATGGTACCGGTAGGGTTGGGGACACTGATTGGTACCGGTAGGGTTGGGGACACTGATGGTACCGGTAGGGTTGGGGACACTGATGGTACCGGTTAGGGTTGGGGACACTGATGGTTACCGGTAGGGTTGGGGACACTGATGGTACCGGTAGGGTTGGGGACACTGATGGTACCGGTAGGGTTGGGGACCACTGATGGTTACCGGTAGGGTTGGGGACACTGATGGTACCGGTAGGGTTGGGGACACTGATGGTACCGGTAGGGTTGGGGACACTGATGGTACCGGTAGGGTTGGGGACACTGATGGTACCGGTAGGGTTGGGGACACTGATGGTACCGGTAGGGTTGGGGACACTGATGGTACCGGTAGGGTTGGGGACACTGATGGTACCGGTAGGGTTGGGGACACTGATGGTACCGGTAGGGTTGGGGACACTGATGGTACCGGTAGGGTTGGGGACACTGATGGTACCGGTAGGGTTGGGGACACTGATGGTACCGGTAGGGTTGGGGGACACTGATGGTACCGGTAGGGTTGGGGACACTGATGGTACCGGTAGGGTTGGGGACACTGATGGTACCGGTAGGGTTGGGGACACTGATGGTACCGGTAGGGTTGGGGACACTGATGGTACCGGTAGGGTTGGGGACACTGATGGTACCGGTAGGGTTGGGGACACTGATGGTACCGGTAGGGTTGGGGACACTGATGGTACCGGTAGGGTTGGGGACACTGATGGTACCGGTAGGGTTGGGGACACTGATGGTACCGGTAGGGTTGGGGACACTGATGGTACCGGTAGGGTTGGGGACACTGATGGTACCGGTAGGGTTGGGGACACTGATGGTACCGGTAGGGTTGGGGACACTGATGGTACCGGTAGGGTTGGGGACACTGATGGTACCGGTAGGGTTGGGGACACTGATGGTACCGGTAGGGTTGGGGACACTGATGGTACCGGTAGGGTTGGGGACACTGATGGTACCGGTAGGGTTGGGGACACTGATGGTACCGGTAGGGTTGGGGACACTGATGGTACCGGTAGGGTTGGGGACACTGATGGTACCGGTAGGGTTGGGGACACTGATGGTACCGGTAGGGTTGGGGACACTGATGGTACCGGTAGGGTTGGGGACACTGATGGTACCGGTAGGGTTGGGGACACTGATGGTACCGGTAGGGTTGGGGACACTGATGGTACCGGTAGGGTTGGGGACACTGATGGTACCGGTAGGGTTGGGGACACTGATGGTACCGGTAGGGTTGGGGACACTGATGGTACCGGTAGGGTTGGGGACACTGATGGTACCGGTAGGGTTGGGGACACTGATGGTACCGGTAGGGTTGGGGACACTGATGGTACCGGTAGGGTTGGGGACACTGATGGTACCGGTAGGGTTGGGGACACTGATGGTACCGGTAGGGTTGGGGACACTGATGGTACCGGTAGGGTTGGGGACACTGATGGTACCGGTAGGGTTGGGGACACTGATGGTACTGGTATGGTTGGGGGGGGGGTCATTTTATACCACTGTTATGAACCAAAACTATGAAATTCAGACTGAAATTGGGGTTTCATCTTATCTGAAGGTTGCCTTATCCACTGAAATACATGGTAATTTTATTTATTAAATTGGTGCTTCTAAAGAGTAGTGAAAGCCCACATACATGTATTTTTTGTGGTTGAATTGGAAAAATGTCATATAGAAAATCATGGATTCAACCAAATAGACAATGTAATTAAATTTTGATTGCACTTTTGGTTCGGGGCAATTATAAATATATTTTATTTACATTCTTCTTAAAAACTGCCTTTATGAATAAACACAGGAAATGGTTTGTTATTTCTGCTTCTTGTTTCATTTTACTAACTGGCTTCGGTTTCTCCCTGAAAAATAGTCCGCATTATCAAGGTACTTAACTGTGTATTGAGCATTTAGAAACACTCCTTTTAACAGAAACAATGAGGATTCCAAGTACTGGATGATGAAAACACTCACAATTCAAAATGTTACCGATCATACTTCAGAGACAGGTTGATGAAACAACCATAAGATAATGAATTTGGAAAGCGTATATGTAGTTAAATAGTAAAAAGACCTTTAGTTCAGTTTATGACAATACAGAAGACCTTTATACCTTGAAGATACTTGCTCATTAAGGAATGCCAAGTGCAGAAATACCATGAACAGCAGGTATTTCCAAGTTTGCATGAGACAATAAAAGACCAAAACTGACTGAAGTTGGCCAGCTCATGCTGCCAAGGTAGTTCAAATGATTAACAAATGAATACTCAAGGCATCATAGGTTAAATTAGGTTCAGCTGGGCCCCTGTTAAAAATGATTTTTCCCCATAAAATTTATTTGAATTTGCAAACCTGATAAAAATCAAAGCTCCAGAGTAGCAAGTGTTCCAGAAGGAATCATTCTACGCAGCAGCTTACTTGTTATACAGCAGACAACGCGAGGATAAAAGCTAAAAATGAGGTCAGAGAGCTCAAAGTGATCCAACTGATGAAGAACCAATTATTCTACTTAAACATAACAATTTCATGTCATACAAATTAGCAGGCAAGGTATCGCCAGTGAGAAAATAAAAACAATGCCCACTGTATGGAAAGCATGGTTCGGATTATCAAAATAATTTACAGGTAACATTCCTTCCAAGTCTATGAAAGAAATCAATATTTGAAACTCCCCACACAAGTACATCTTTTATTTTAAAAGATCTATCTCCAACATCCCCATCATTGAAATAGCTTCAAAAAAGGTGACATAATTCTCAATATTTGACACACCACTTACACCAGAAAAGCAACTGATAATTAAGACAAATGGTTAAGGCCAAATGAACAAATGGGCATGTTATGTATTGGTTTTGTAGTTAATTTCACAAAATGTATGTTTCCACATAGGAGAAACATTGGAGGGTATAAACAGTTAGGATAAACTAAGAAGTTACAGGCCAGTAAGTTCAACTTCACTGATGTGTCAATTGTTATAATCAGTTCTGAGAGATTGTTCATTGAAGAAGGCAAAAAATGAATGAAGGAATTAAGCATGGAACCTATCCAGCCTGATGGTGATTTTTATGCAGATGACAAGGAAGGTCAATGAGAGCAGTGCTTTGATGTAACCTATGTGGAGTTTAGCAAAGCTTTTGACAATTTCCTTATGTTACTCAGTGACAGTAAGTAAAGGGCAATGGTTGACAGGTAGTTTTTTTTGTCTCTGAGGATCAGTAGTTTTTCCCCATACTTTTTGGAGCATATTTTGCAGTAAATATTAAACTTAACTGTACACAGCATAATAAAGAGATTTGTAGATCACACAGAAATTGGCTGTTTAGTTGATATTCAGAAAGAAAGCAGAGAGACAAGATAGCACAGGGAGAAAAGTGACAAATGGAATTCAGCCTGGAGAAATCAGAGGTCATACATTTATGCAAGTTGAGGGGAATGCATTTTCAGTATAAATACACAAAACGCTGGAGAAACTCAGCAGGTCCAAAGGAGGCAAATATATACAGCCAAACATTTCAGGCCTGAGCCTTTCGTCAAAGTATGAGCAAAAAAAAGTAGACAGGCACCTGAATAAAAAGGTAGGCCATGGAGGGAAGTAGGGATGGGGAGAGGCATAGGCCTTAGACCAGGAGAGGGGAAAAAATATCAGGTGCCTGCTTGGTTTTTGACCCACATTCATAGCTGGATGTGGCATGACCTGCTGCTTCTCCAGCAATGTTGGTGTATTTACTACAATCACAGCATTTGCAGACTCTTTTGTTTCATTCCATATATATTCAGAGATTTTTTTTTTTGAATGAAGTTTAACAGGTTGATGAAATTCTTCAAGAGATACTGGAGCTGATTTCTGTTATTAACTGTGGTATGGAAGATAAGTAGGGGTGTTTTACTTGAGCTGCTTACAGTGTTTTGATCACACATGGAAAGTGTCCATGGTTCTGATCACCCGTTCTGAGAACACCATGAGTGCACAGGAAATCGCACAGAAGAAATTTACCAGCACATAGCCGGGGATGGAAATGTTTAGGTTGGAGGAAAAATGGGATACATTGTGCTCATCTTCTATGTAATGGAGCAGATTGGGAGAGACTTAATTGAAGTGTTTATTACCACATAGGCATTTCTAAAGCACTTGGACTGCCTACTCCAAGTGCTGTGAGATGCAAGGCTACAATCCAAATTCTAGATCGTCAATTAGGCTATGAGGCTCTTTTGTTACTGTTATGAACTAACAAACCTTTTAATTATTTTTTTGGTACAAAAGGGATTTTGTTAGCACCACAGCAATGGAAAAGTCACTTAACAATGATAAATTCAAAATGTTTTTTTTTTTTAAATTCACAATGAAGTCACAAACTAAACAACAATAAAAAGTGGTCAAACACCAAAATAGACCCAATAGAAATTTTTCCAAAGAGAGAGCGAAATGGTCTTCCTCATTTCAAAAGCCACTGATTCTGTGTTCCCCTTTTTCCAGGAGTAACACACAACAGCACTAATTCTGGTTACTGTAACTCCACCCTGTTTTTCATAAGGTTTCAACCCCTGCATGTCGCAGGATTTTGACTTCTGTACTCTCCAAACTAAACTCTTCCAAAACCAAACTGAAAATATCTGAATTCATTAATATATTTCTCCAAATCATGTGTCCATTCATCATCACCAAGGGGAGTCCTAATTCTTGGAAATCACATGACAATTTTTATTTTTAACCAAAATGCTGTTCCTTTTTTCAAAAACCATTCCTAACAACCTCTAACCTCACTGTTAAAGAGGCTTAAGTGGCTTTGATTAAAAAAAAAGATGGCTTCCTTCAGCAGTTCTTGAATAATTAAGACCAAATGAAATCCATTAGCTCTGACCGTCTAAGACGCTGCGACTCCTAGAATGAACACTCTTCTCTGAGAACAATGGTTCTCTATAAATATGCTATGACCTGTGTGTGACACTGTACCAGCCCACAACTAAGAATACAGATACAAGATTTTAACTCTATAATTTACTAAGACATTTTTATATATGAAAAGTGTAGTTTAAAATTCAATTAAAGATTCACATTAACACAGATCCGAAACATTACCAGCACAGGTTTGATGGGTCAAGTTACCTCTAATATTTTCATAAATATTTTATAATTCTACAGTACATTTAAAGAGTTCTCAGCAAAGGGGGCAAGGAACCAATTCACACCTCTGGCACCTTTTATACACCCTCACCAATGTTGCTGCGGATTGCAATACAAGTCAGGCAGGCAGGCAGACAAGGCAAACCATCAACTTGTCAGTTTTCTAATGTTTTAGGCTGCAGCTATGCTTTATTTTATGAGAGAAAATAAAATACTTGAGGAATTTATAAATTTTGAAGGGAGAAGCAAACTTCATTTTTTCTCCTTTGGGAGGTCAAACCCTTCAGGCAGTTATTAGTTTTGATGGATTGAGCAGTCTTTTTGAAGTGTGGACTGCGAATTAGCATTTGAAGGCATTATGACAAACCATAATTGACTCACAGCTGAATTTTTTGGATGCTCTGGGGTCTCTGGCACACTGTTCTTACCCTGCTATTATCAGGGCCTAATTTCCTGGGACAATGACAAACTCTCCAGTGGCCAGAGGTGAAGGCAGGGGTAGTCCAGGCAGAAAACTTGTGGCCCCCAGGAAAAATATGTCATAGAATCCAAATATGCATTAATAATTGGGCCATTGGGCCCCAAGGATTAAAACAGTATGTTTAATGAAGGATAAGGATGAGATCAAAATTTCAAATGGTAAATGATTAGGACAAAGAAGTTTCTGTAAAAACTCTCCAATTGTGTGAAATGTTGCCACATCCCTTCCATACACCATGAACAACCTGGCAGCCTCGAGAACAAATTTAAAAATACTAAAGCGCACATCCCTCCAAAATACCCCCTACGATTTGAAAGTGGGAGGTGGCAAAGAATCAGCAAGTAGCAGTTCTAATGAATTAGGGGGAAAAAGATTCAAATTGGTATCACAGTTGGATTCCCAAAAATTACAGTCCCCAATCCAAAAACATCCAGAATCTTTCTGGAGTTCATTTTTATTCCAATCCAATTGGCTATTTTACATTCATGACTCTCTAAAAAGGGGATCTTTGAAAGTTTCACTTCTCACTGTCTGGACATCATAGCATAGCATGGCTTTGGCTTATCGGGCTACGACGAAAGCAGGCAAGGAGAAAAGGTAAGCTGAGTTATTTGCCTTCGCATTCAGAGTCATCCCAATAGGGTTAGTGCTCTGTACTGGGTGTCAGATGTGGGAACAATGGGCGACCTCCACCCCCCAAATGGCCACATCTGCACCAGGTGTACTGAGATGCAGTTACTAAGGGAGCAAATTAGGGATATGGAGTTGCAGATTGATGACCTGCGGCTTGTAAGGGAGAGTGAGGAGTTAATCGACTCAACTTTCAGGGCGATAAATACTCTAGAACCCATGTCAGGTAAGTGGGAAACTGTCAGAGGGGGGGAAAGAAAAAAGCAAGAAAAACAGAGAGCACACCAGTGACTATCCCACTCAGCAACAGTTATGTTGTGTTGGATTCTGTTGAGGGAGATGACCGGACAGAAGATGGCCACGGGCACCAGGTCAATGGCAATGAGCCTGGCAGAGTGGTGCAAAAGAAAAGGAAAAGAAGAAATGCAGTAGTTATTGGGGACATTGTCAGGGGTACAGACAGGAGGCTCTGTGAGCCAGATAAGTATACCCGCATGGTGTTACCTCCCTGGTGCAAGGGTACGAGATATCACAAATCAGGTCCAAAATATTCTGAGAGGAGAGGGAGAGCAGCCTGATGTCTTTGTACATGTGGGTACAAATGACATTGACAAGAAAAGGGAGGAGGTAATGAAAAGGGATTACAGTGAGCTGGGACGAAAGCTGAAAGACAGGAACGCTAGGGTGGTGATCTCGGGATTACTACCTGTTCCAAATGCAAGTGATGAAAAGAATGCAAGGATAAGGAAAATGAACATGTGGCTGGTGTACAAGGCAAGGATTTAGCTTCTTGGATCATTGGGATCTCTTTTGGGGAAGGCATGATCTTTACAAGAGGGATGGGTTGCACCTAAATTCAAAAGGTGTCAACATTTTGGCAAGTATGTTTGGTACAGTAGTGGGGCAAGGTTTAAACTAATTTGGCAGGGGTATGGGAACCAGAGTGATGGGGAAAAGGGTAGGGAAGATAAAGTAATGGCCAGGAAAAGTAAAATAGGAAAAGTAATGTTGGGAGGAGAAAGTAAAAAAAAAAAATCAGATGATGCAGTGAGTTTTCGGGTCAATGATAGTGTTAAGAAAATTACAAAGAAAAATAGTGGGCAGAAAAATCAAAAGAAAAGGTTACAGAAGTCACTAGATATTAAAAGGACAAAGAGCATAAGGGCACTTTATCTGAATGCCCGCAGTATTAGAAATAATGTTAGTGAACTTGAGGCGCAAATCGGTACCCATGCCTATGATTTGGTAGCCATCACGGAAACATAGCTACAAGGTGACCCTAAATTGGAATTAAACTTTCAAGGGTATCAGGTGGTGCAAAGAGATACAGGATGGTAAGGGAGGTAGAGTTGCACTCTTAATCAAAGATGAGCTCCAGGCAGTAGTGAGGAATGATATAAGATCTAAAGAGCATAATGTTGAGTCCATTTGGGTAAAGATAAGGAATAATAAAGGGAAAAAATTATTGGTGGGTGTTATCTATCGCCCACCAAATAACAATAGTTTAGTGGCACAGGAAATAAATAGAGATAAGTGAGGCATGTAATAATGATACGGCAGTAGTCATGGGGGACTTTAACTTCCACATAGATTGGGAAAATCAAGTTGGTCGTGGGAGTCTGGAAGAGGACTTCATAGAATGCATCCGCGATAGCTTTCTTGAGCAGCATGTTAAGGAACCCACAAGAGAAAATGCTCTCCTGGATCCAGTGTTGTGCAATGAGATAGGTAGAGTAAATGATATAATAGTCAGAGACCATCTGGGAAATAGCGATCATAGTATGATTGAATTTCTCATTCAGATAGAAGGGGAAATAGTTAGATCCAAAACTAATATATTATGCTTAAACAGGGGTGACTACCATAGGATGAGGGAAGAATTGGGCAGATTGGACTGGGAGCACAGGCTAATTGATGAAACAGTTGAGGAACAGTGGAAGATTTTCAAATAAATATTTTGTAAAGCTCAACAAAAATATATTCCGGTCAGGAAAAAGGGCAGCAAAAGAGGGAAAAATCAACCGTGGTTAACAAAGGAAATAAAGGAGAGTATAAAATTGAAGGCACAGGTGTACAAAGCTGCAAAGAACAGTGGGAAACTGGAAGATTGGGAAAACTAAGAGACAACAAGGGGTTACAAAGCGGGTAATAAGAAATGGGAAAAAGGATTATGAAAGTAAATTGGCACAAAATATAAAAACAGAAAGCAAAAATTTTATAAATATATAAAACGGAAGAGGGTGGCCAGAGTTAACATAGGACCCTTGGAGGATGAGAAAGGAAAACTGGTAGCAAAAAATGAGGAAATGGCCGAAGCATTAAACAAATATTTTGTGTGTCTTCACGGTGGAAGACACGTCCAGCATGCCCAAGTGCGGAGTTAAGGATGCGAATGTTGGGGAAGGCCTTGATAAAATAGTTGTTACAAAGGAAGTAATGATTGAGAAACTAATGGGACTAAAGCCAGACAAATTACCTGGTCCTGATGATATGCATCCAAGGGTTCTGAAGGAAATGGCAGAAGTTATAGTTGATGCATTGGTGGTCATATACCAAAATTCCTTGGATTCTGGGCAGGTCCCGGCAAACTGGAAGACAGCAAATGTCATGCCACAAGAAGGGATGTAGGCAGAAGACTGGAAATTATCAGCCAATTAGCTTGACGTCTGTAGTTTGAAAAATGCTTGAAGCCATCATTAAAGATGAAATAGTGAAACTTTTGGAACACAAGGGTTCAATCAGGCAGACGCTGCATGGTTTTAGAAAGGGAAGATCTTGTTTGACAAACTTGTTAGGATTCTTTGAGGATATAATGGGTGCAGTGGATAGAGGGGAACAGGTTGATGTTGTACATTTGGATTTCCAGAAAACGTTTGATAAGGTGCCGCACAAGAGACTTATCAGTAAGTTACAGGAAAGTGGAGTCCAGGGAAGTATATTGGCCTGGATTGAAAATTGGTTGTCTGACAGGAGGCAGAGAGTCGGGATAAATGGGAGTTTTTCAGGTTGGCAGAGAGTGGTAAGTGGGGTGCCGCAGGGGTCATTGTTAGGCCCACAACTGTTCATCATTTACATTGATGACTTGGAGGAGGGGACAAAATGTGGTGTAGCCAAGTTTGCGGATGACATCAAATTGAGTGGAAGAGCAAATTGTAATGAGGATGTGGAGAGTCTGCAGAGGGATATAGTTAAGCTGGATGAGTGGGCAAAGGTCTGGCAGATGGAGTACAATGTTAGTAAGTGTGAGGTTATCCACTTTGGCAAGAGAAATAAAAGAGCTGAATATTATTTAAAGGGTGAAAAAGTACAGCATGTTGTTGTGCAGAGGGACTTGGGAGTGCTTGTGCATGAATCGCAAAAAGTTAGGTTGTAGGTGCAGCAGGTTATTAAGAAGGCAAATGGAATGTTGGCTTTCATCACTAGAGGAATTGAATTTAGGAGTAGGGAGGTAATGTTGCAACTGTATAAGGTACTGGTGAGACTGCACCTGGAGTACTGTGTCCAGTTCTGGTCTCCATATTTGAGGAAGGATATACTGGCTTTGGAGACGGTCCAGAGGAGGTTTACTAGGTTGATCCCTGGGATGAAGGGGTTGACTTATGATGAAAAATTAAATCGTCTAGGATTGTATTCGCTCGAGTTCAGAAGAATGAGAGGAGATCTTATAGAAACATATAGGATTATGAAGGGTATGGATAGGATAGATGTAGGAAGGTTTTTTTGAGCTGGCTGGGGAAACTAAAACGAGAGGACACTGTCTCAAGATTTGGGGGAGTAGATTTAGGACAGAGATGAGGAAAAATAGTTTTTCCCAGAGAGTAGTGAATGTTTGGAATTCTCTAACCAGGGAAATGGTTGAGGCTGCCTCATTAAACATATTTAAAATTCGGTTAGATAAATTTTTACATAATAGAGGCATTAGGGGAAATGGGGAGAAGGCAGGTAGGTGGAGTTAGGTCATAAATTAGATCAGCCATGATCGTATTGAATGGCGGAGCAGGCTCGATGGGCCATTTTTGGCCTACTCCTGTTCCTACTTCCTATGTTCCTATGAGTGTCTGAGGCAGCATCTGAAGCCACGTTATCTTCATTTCCTTCATCAATTACTTTGTGTCAGTCATTAGGCCAAGATATTTGCTTATGACTGCACAATTCGGATAATAACTTCCCAGATAATGAAGATCCTCATGCCTACGTGCAGTAAGATGTAGGCAACATTCAAGGATCTATTAATCACAGATAGATAACATTCATACCACACATGAATCTTGCAATAATTTCCAATGAAAGAGTGTAACAGCCTACCCATGGTAATCAAGACTTTCAACATCCTTGTATGTCCTGTGACCAAAAAGCCATTGACCAGAGGTTGATTGGACCTTCTACACAAAAAGTGGCTAGAAGAGCAACTTAGAGATTGAGTATTCTACAGTGAGATACTCAATTCCCACCTCCCCATTCTTTGCCACTATTGGATACAATGCCCTTCATTTGCCAGGATTAATACATTTCTAACAACAGTCAAGAAACCAACTTCTTAAAACCAGATCTTTAATTGTATATTATTCACTTATCACTACCTTCACTCTGTATAATTTGGTTTGGGAATATCTCATTCACAAAATGCCCCACAACAACTTACCAAGGGGCCTTCCAAAATGGTAACTTGTTCTGCCTAACATGCCAGGGCACCAAGTGCCTGGGAACACCACCACCTGCAAATACCTCTCCCAACTTTGAGTGCACCAACAATGTGATACATCTGAATCCTGGCAGTATTTTCACGAGATGGACTCCAAAGCAATACTCAACACCAGCTTCTCAAGAATAAATAAAGGATGGGCTATCCATCTTGGTCTTGCTTCTAATTCCCATAACCCAAGAGTGATTGAAAAGAGCATTTCTTCTCCTCTTTAGTCAAGTTGGCATTCACCTTTCTGAACTTATGCTGGCATCTTGTTATCCCACTCAGGAAACAACTGTGACCATCTTTCTCAAATTCACAATGCCACTTAACTCCATGGTCTTAAACAACACCTTCTATTTCATTTTTTTCTCAGTTGAATCCCATTCATTGTTCCTCCAATCATAAAGCTATCTTCTTCCTCTATCCGCTCATGAAACTTATTTCAACAGCTTAAGTATTGTAAACTACTGACTACCACCTAATACCTTCTCTTAACTGAAGAAACAATAATGAGAAGATTAGGAAACATTGAACTTTAAAGGGACCTCAGATGTATACAGTCACTGAAAGCTAACAGCTGCCGAGTGCATAATTGGCTACTAATGCAAGTGGATTTGAGTACATGAGTAAAAAGTGCCTTACTTCAATTATATTTCACCTTGGTGACACCTCACCTAGAGCATGATTTTGGTCTCCTTACCTAAAAATGGATATGTATGCTTTACAGGAAGTGTAACGGAGATTCATCAGATGGAGAGATGGTGCAGGCAAGATCGCCAATCTCTAGATCCAAAGAGAATGAGAAGTGAACTTGAAACATTTTTAAAAATGTGATAACTCAAGTGGAGAGATATGAACATGTGTCCACTGGCTAAGGAGCTTAAATTGAGGGGTCACAACCACAAATGATTGAGTAGGCAATTTAGGACTGAAAGGAAGTCAAATTCCTTCCTTCAGTTTTATTGAATCAGAGGGTGTTTCAGGGTCAGACATTCAAAACAGAGATCAATGGACTTTTGAACATTAAAGGAATTGGGGATAATGGGAGGATGGCAGGAAAATTCCATTCAAGGCCAAAGAACAGACTTGATCCTGTTGACTGGCAGAACAGGCTCATGATTCTGAATGGAAGGTGTACTGTGGAATGGAAGGCCACGTAATGTTGTCCAATTAGAATATTTCAATCTTCATTTTAGGAAGATTGTTACCATTGTGTGCTGTGACAATAATTAAGAGAACAGAGATGTAGGAGAAGCCTTTCTGATCTCATTCTCATTAATCCACGTCTTTTTTTAAAACTATAAAATCCAAGACAGTATTAAAAAGAATGGCCACTGCTAAGACTACATGTTGAGGCCTGTGGTCACACTGAAGATGCTATCTGTTGTCTTTTACTACAAAAAAAACTTTATAACTCAGATTCAAAGCCAGATTTAGCATCCTTAAACACAGGATCTCTGGACCACACCAGCTCAATACCAGAAGCAGCATTTTCCTATACTTCATGTCCCTGAATTTGTTGTTGGTATTATATTTTTGGGCACCATAAGAAATTGTAACATGCTAACTTGAAGAAACATTCATGGAGAAACAAAGCACTGCTGACAGAGCTAAATGGATCCTGGTTGGTAATCTAATGATCAAATATATTGGGATGAGTAAATTTACATTCCAGACTTATTAAATTATTTAACTTGTTAAAACAAAATAATATTTTAGATTAAAGTTGAAGACACTAAATTTTCAAGCTGTAGACTATTTGCATAATTAAATTTTTTAATGCATATTTAAATATTATCATCCATGATATACATATATATCGATGTGAATTTTGAGAACAGCTCCTGCACAACTCCGATTTGATCTTTTAGGGAAATTCAGCAACACATGTGCTTTGTTACAGTACAGTTGGTTGAAATTGTAAACAAGTTAAATGAGTTAGTAATGTTGTCCAATGGGACACTTAGCAACCCACTGAAAAATTATAGAATATTCATTCAATATCAATTATTGTCTATAATGTGGATGGCAGATGGAAGATTTGAAAGTGGAACATCAGCTAGATCAACTTTAAATATAGGAACATGATGACACCATAGCTAGAATATTTTCTGAATTCCCTACCTCAGGAAAAAAATCAACAGGATGCATAAAGTTTAACCAGTTTGCCTTCAGAAATAGGAGATGACAGAGTTGGAAATATTGTTGCATATTTTGAAAATCAAGGATAAATCACTCATCCAGAAGACTAGCATTAGGGGTAAGAAATCTGACAGAATGTTGATATGTAGCAGAGTAGATATTAAAGGCTGGATGACTTACTCCTACTTCTGATGCAGAGTTGAGAAAAGCAACCAGGTTTCATGCAGCAATAATAATGACATTATTGGAGAGAGGTGTTGCAACAGCAATGTTAGGAGAAAGCTTTGGTAATTTTTTAAATTCAGACATATAGCACGATAATAGGCCCTTTTGGCCTACAAGCCCCTGCCGCCCAAATGACCAACAACCCCAGTACATTTTCAATATTGGGAGGAAACTGGAGCACCTGTACAAAACCCACGTAGACATAGAAAGAATGGAGAGCGCCAGATTTAAGCCCCAGGTGCTGTAAAGGCGTTGCACTAATTGCTACGCAAACCACGCCATTTCATTTATTTTTAAGAAAAAGTATAAATAGTAAGTAATTAAATTGAGTGCACCAATAATGAATTTAAAGTTTTAGCAGGGATCAGTAATTAAACATTAATATATAGATAGGTTTAGGAAAGACCATGGGCTAGATGAAGCTTCTTGAGTTTCCTGCAGCCAATTCTGAAAATGATCTATGACCTTGGCCTCAACCATTGTCAGTGTGACATCAAACACAAATTGAAGGAATGACACATTGTATTTCTCTTCCACAGCTTTGAACCTAATGACACAAATATCAATTTTTCCAATTTTAGGTGCCCCACCCCCATAGGGTTCACTATTTATATTTCATCTTTACCTATTCCAAACCTTTTCTCTCGACCTACTCTTCCCCTCTTCCACTTCTCGATGGTCTCGTCATCTACCAATCTCTCTACCTGCTGTCCCATCATCACAGCCCCTCCCTCAGATTCTTTCCCACTTTATACACAAGATAGCAACCCCTTTTCACTTTAGTCTTGACAATGGTTTCCAGAACAGTGACTGACCACCTCTCCCATGAATGCTGTCTGACTTGCTGAGTTCTTCCAGTAACTCTGTGTCTGGTAAAAAATAGTTGTTGTTTATCCTTAACTTCTCAAAATTAGATCTGCATTTCTTGATTGTTATTTTGAGATTTTACCAGGTTGCATATAGTCTGATCCATCGTCTCTCCTTGAGCAGTCTCATACACTCGGCCTTTTCCTCAATACTTATTCCTAACTCGGCTTACATTTCCTATTCCCTCTTGTTTCTTTCCTCTTATTGTAATCAAACTCTGGTTTCTCTCATTCATTTCTGATTATGTTAGAATGTCAAAAAACAGATGTAATTGTGTGGAGCAATTCACTTTTTTGTGCTATTTGATATTTTTGTTTGGTACTTTCTGGAGATTTTACTGAGATTCAACTATTGTGAGGCATAACATATGGCCACAAGATTAGTCTTTCTTGTATACCCAAGAGTGAAAGGCCTACTGGCCAGAGGTTGTATTCATCCCAGCAATAAAGAGATGTGCAACCTAATGTTCCAAAGAAATCTGTTGTAATAAATACATTCCATGCACATTTTGTAATGATCTAAACTGGCCAATCGACAGCTGTTAATCTCAAAGTCAGTTCATCTTTCAAGGCAAATGTTAAGTGTCAGCTCATTCCTCATCTCCAACTAATTGGCTGAAATAGGTCCATTGCAAAAAAAAAAAATCTCCAAATTTCGTCAAGCAAAATGGCCAGCAAATTATCTCCACCCCCAAAAGAATGTCCCATTATAGGACTCATCGGCACAATTTGTCAAACTATTTTTAGAATTCAAGAGACAGCACTGCAAATGCTGTAATCTGGAGCAAAAAAAAAAAAACCTCTTGAGGAACAGGCAGGTACGTGGGCCTTGGTCCATGGCCAGATCAGCCATGGTCTTATTGAACGGCAAACATGGAGATCAGCCCACGGTCAGATCAGCCATGATCTTGAATAGCAGAACAGGCTCAATAGGGAAGATAAGGAGCTTAGTCCATGGATAGATCAGCCATCATCTCATTGAATGGCAGGGCCTGCTTGACCTACCCCTGCTCCTCTTTCTTATGTTATCAGACTCCGGAATGATCTTCACAATAGTAAAATTATGTAGACTTTGCTCTGCATCTCAGATTTTTTTTTAGTATTGATCTGTAAATTTCATAATGAGAATTTTCCATTATCTGAAATGCTGTTATGCTGTCACGTGCATCTTAATAGTTAACATTCTTTAAATACATAAAAGAAAAAAAAATTTAAATCAAAAAATTCTTTTGAGGTATGGATTCCAGATTGTGGTTGGTTCTCTGGAGCTGATAAAGGCTAAAAAAAAATTGCAAGCAAATTTTGCTGTCAAAAGCATCATGTCACTAGTCATAATTCCCTACCTTATTGCTTATTTCCATTTTGATGAGAAGCAATGTTTACACTAAAATCTAACAGTCCTGTCTTTTTATAGGTAACTAAAACAACAACTTCTGCCACAGTTAATTTTAAAAAAGCCTATTTCACATGACTATCCATCAGAAATTATTCATATTGTCAACCTTGCCTTCTTCACAAAAGGTTGTTCACCATTGATCTGCACCTTACAGCTACTTTTTTTAAAAATGTATATATTGTCCAAATTCCTGCCATTTGACTTCATGATTTTAATCCTAGTGATGTAAATGAATGATATTTGAAATTTTATGTGCCTAATTTTCTTGTGGTTTGAGGTCTTTACTGTCTAAAATCCATCGTTTATTTTTAAACAAGTCTGGTTTCTATGGCTTAGGCTAGATTTTCCCCTGTCTTGTCATTAAAATGTATTTCACGTGATTCCTCATGTTGTTTATAGTTTATATCTATTTTGAAATGCCAGATCTGAAACAGGAAGAACTGGCAGTTTCATTTTATATATATGCAAGATTTTTTTTGCATCTTCTTGTGAAGACTAACTTTTTTTTTATTGGTACAGGACTCACACAGGCTGCTGGCAACTTTCGATTGATTGAAGGACCCACACAGGCTGCAGGCTGCTGGAGATTGGCTCATGGGAACCAGGTATCGAAACCAGGATTCATGAGGCTGCTGAGGGCAAGAAGGGTTCCCGAAGGGCCCAGTGCTGAAAGTTTCTTGATCATATCTGTGATTTTGACCTGGAGTGCAGGCTGGCAATAGTTTGAACAGAAGTCTGTCCAGATGCAAAGGACTGTGAGAGACCATGAACACTCAGTTATGCCTTTTACAGCCATCAAAAGATAGGAATTAAGCACCTTCACAACTGATTAATCACAATGAATGTGGGATGGAGGTGGGGGGGGGGGGGTCATTTTCATCCCATGTCATACCCGCCAAGCAGTATCAGAGCCAATGAATTTCACATTGGCTCCTGCCTAAAAGGCACACTGACCCAGATTTTTGTGCTTCAGTGTGAACGACCCAAGCTGGCTTTAAAGTCAGGTTGTTCATACACCAATTAAGTGGGACCACTGTGTAAAAGGGGCAAGCACCTCTGAAGAGACTCTCTTTTGCTTCTCATTCTCTTGTTAGGGGTGACAGGCAATTCTCATGGTTATTCTTTGCTTTATGGCAGACAATATTAATTATGTATTATTGTATAAATAGAAAGAAACTTGAACCTTGAATTCAACAAAGAAGGTATCACTACATTTTTTTATAAAAATGGTTCGATAATTAAAATCAAGTTCTGACAATATCTGGTGCAAAAGCTGCAGGTGCTGAAATTTTGAGGGAAAAAAAAACTGGAGGGAATGCAGGCCAAGCAGCAGCCACATAGTGAAATGGTCAATCAAAGTTTCAGGTAAGAACTTTTGAGTCCCAACCCAAATAATGTACTGTTCATTTCTTCCTATGGATGCTGTCTGACCTGCTGAGGCTTTTTTGATGCAGCTCTTTAATTAGGGCTGTGTAATTGTTCTTTTAAAAAAAAAATGAAGACACTGTTGTCTGTGGTTCTTTGGAGTTGCTGCAAAGTGCAATAACAGATAAAACTAACAGGAGTACTGGATTTCATTTATCGAAGCAGGCATTCTTAAAAGAGATAACAGTATCTGGTCCAAGGCCATATCATGTTGTGCACTCAATTCTTAGTAGTATCCAGACTGAAATATTACTGTTTTTTCTTTAAAAAGTAATAAACCTGTGCAAGCCATCAACAATCTACATAAAGTAAATCTGACCATTAAATAGCTATGTACATAAAAATATACAATTAGATAACTATTACCCAGATAGAACACATTAAAATTTTTAAACAAACATGAACTTACTCATTTTTTCATCTTCATATTTAAATAACTCTTCAAGATTTCAGTATGATATCTTCAGTAACTTACTCCTTCAAGTAATTTAAATTCACATTTGGTTTGGCATTTTTTCTCAATAATTTTTCTATTAACACAATTATCTTCACAATGTTGAACACAGATGAATCAATTTTGTCTGCTGTAGTGCTGCCACTATGTATATAGGTGTATGTATGGGCTGACCCACCCTTGAACTTGTGACTCCTCCCTCCCAGTTATCCCCAGAAAGGCTGTTACACCCAAACCCCTCTCTCAGTACCTGCCTTGGAACCAGGCCAGGAACATGCAAGCTGTGCTGACACTTTAAGGTGATTAAAGCCTATTAATCATAATTCTCTGTCTGATTGTGATTGATTGGTAGTCTATCTGCTCAAGCTCTTACGAAGTGATTGATTCTATTCTTGCAAAGGAAAATGCTGTCCAAGCCCATGCTGCCAGTAGTCTGTTGGGAAGAGCTTTGCAAAATACAATTCTAATCCATGCAATTCAATCCAATCCATTCCCTGACCACAGGTGCATGCTCACAGTCCATATCTACAACAAGTAATTGGACCCAGCTCTGTCAGAGACCCAGTCTCATGTTACACATGATTCTAATGGTGTCTATCTTATCTTGATCCAAAGAGTACAGCAACTAAAATCCGGAGCAAAATCCAATCCTGCCTGGTACAGGATCTCGATCCAAAGCATCAACAATTCCCCCCTCCCCTTCCCCTCTATGCAACTTAGCATAATATCCTCTGCAAATTTGGTCATGTGCATCAAATACCATTGAGCATTCCCATTTCTCACCCAAGGCCCTTCATATTAACCTCTTCCTGGAGTTAACTCAGCTAAGGTCCTTCAAATTAACCTCTTCATTGAGTTATCTCACATATTTGAAAAGGCGTAAGACTGAAACATCACTCCAAGGTTTTTACAGTATCCTTGAAAGAGACCCACCTCATCAATAATTCATGGAGCAAATAAACTGGCCAATGTCTCTGGACCTAAATACAGCAAAAATATCATCATCCTAAATTATGTTAGGGCTTTCTGCTCAATGCCCTCCGCCAGGCCAGGCCTTCAATATTATTTAATGCCCAGGGAAACAATTCTACATCGAATCTGCTCTTAACTCTTCTTGTTGTTCAGGTGCCTTACCGTTCGATGATCATGTCTCTCCATCTATCGTAGTCTCTGACTCTCCAAATTGTAGTTGTTCTAACCATAAAGTTAATCTATCTATCATTTTTGTTCTCTGTCTCTGCTTCTTTTTCTTTCCAACTTTCCAGTTGTAACTAAATGTTCTAATGTATCTCTTCGCATGATGTGTCCAAAGAAATTTGATTGCAATTTTCTGATTCTTTTAAGTAGTGTATGTTTTGTTTTAGTTCTTTGTAGAACTTTTTCATGTTAACCTGTCCATATAGGATATGCATAGCATTCTTCTGAGAAGCCATGTCTGTGCTGCATTGATTCTTTTTTTCCATTGTGTCTGTAATGGTCCTGACTCGTAGCCATACATCAATATGGGAAGAATGTAGCAGTTGAGAGTTCTAAGGCAGATGTCAATTGCTATTTTCTTGTTCAGCATGATGCTGAACCAAGCCATGAAAGACCCCAACAATGAAGACGCTGTTTACATCCGGTACCGCACGGATGGCAGTCTCTTCAATCTGAGGCGCCTGCAAGCTCACACCAAGACACAAGAGCAACTTGTCCATGAACTACTCTTTGCAGACGATGCCGCTTTAGTTGCCCATTCAGAGCCAGCTCTTCAGCGCTTGACGTCCTGCTTTGCGGAAACTGCCAAAATGTTTGGCCTGGAAGTCAGCCTGAAGAAAACTGAGGTCCTCCATCAGCCAACTCCCCACCATGACTACCAGCCCCCCCCACATCTCCATCGGGCACACAAAACTCAAAACGGTCAACCAGTTTACCTATCTCGGCTGCACCATTTCATCAGATGCAAGAATCGACAATGAGATAGACAACAGACTCGCCAAGGCAAATAGCGCCTTTGGAAGACTACACAAAAGAGTCTGGAAAAACAACCAACTGAAAAACCTCACAAAGATAAGCGTATACAGAGCCGTTGTCATACCCACACACCTGTTCGGCTCCGAATCATGGGTCCTCTACCGGCATCACCTACGGCTCCTAGAACGCTTCCACCAGCGTTGTCTCCGCTCCATCCTCAACATCCATTGGAGCGCTTTCATCCCTAACGTCGAAGTACTCGAGATGGCAGAGGTCGACAGCATCGAGTCCACGCTGCTGAAGATCCAGCTGCGCTGGGTGGGTCACGTCTCCAGAATGGCGGACCATCGCCTTCCCAAGATCGTGTTATATGGCGAGCTCTCCACTGGCCACCGTGACAGAGGTGCACCAAAGAAAAGGTACAAGGACTGCCTAAAGAAATCTCTTGGTGCCTGCCACATTGACCACCGCCAGTGGGCTGATATCGCCTCAAACCGTGCATCTTGGCGCCTCACAGTTTGGCGGGCAGCAACCTCCTTTGAAGAAGACCGCAGAGCCCACCTCACTGACAAAAGGCAAAGGAGGAAAAACCCAACACCCAACCCCAACCAACCAATTTTCCCCTGTAGCCGCTGCAACCATGTCTGCCTGTCCCGCATCAGACTTGTCAGCCACAAACGAGCCTGCAGCTGACGTGGACTTTTACCCCCTCCATAAATCTTCGTCCGCGAAGCCAAGCCAAAGAAGGATGTTTCTCATTTGTATAAATGCTGATCTTGCCATTGCTATTCTTGCTTTTATGTCTATTTCACATTTGCCATGAGATGTTTCCATGATCCAAGGTAGTTGAAGTTGTGAACTTGTTTCAAGATTTAATTTCCCATTACAATCCTACAATTTGGAATATCAGGTTACCATTACACTTCTGTTTTCTTTTTGTTTAAAATTAGGCCAAGTCATTCGGCTTCCGTGTTGATTGGAGATACTAATTTCTGTAAAGTTACTTCCCTGCTTGCTTTTAGTACTGTATCATCTACATAGCAGAGATTGTTGATATTGTGTCCTCATCTACTTATTCCAGGTAGGTCCTGTATGATTCTCATGATGTTTTCACAGTACAGGGAGAACAGGACTGGTGATAGAACACAACCCTCTCTGACTCTTCACTCTATTGGCTGATATTCCCCAATCTCGTTGTCTATCTGTATGGCTGCACTTTGTTGCCAGTAGAGATTCCTGATTATTCTTAGATCTTAGAGTATTAACTGCAGAGTTCTTGATTATTTCTTCCCTTCTTCACCAGACCTTCATCTACTTAGAGAACTTGTTTCTCTTGTTTCATCACAATGGATCTCTGTCTCTAAGTAATCTCAAAAGCAGCAACACTCATATACATAGTCAATGTAGTGTCTGTGAGTTTCTTTGTTAGTGGTATAACAATTATCATTCAGACTAAGCTAAGAAAACAACTGTACATTCTTTATTGAAAGCAACCAGTTCACAAACTAAACAGTGATATCTGGTTGAATAATGTATTCTGGTTAGAGTTTCTAGTACACTCTGTTCTTAAAGGTGCAGTCACACTGATATAACTACAAGACCTGCCTGTCTTCTCCAATAGATTTTATGATTTGTAAATAAGCTCTTCAAAAAAGTATTCATTGGTCTCCTACCCTATTGTACTTTCTAACTTTTTCAGACATATTTAATGTACAACTATCATTTCAACATGGTTGTTAATCAGATTTCAGATTTAGTGTCAGAGTACATACATGACATCACATCCTTTTCCCTGTGGGCAGAGCAGAATTACCACTAATTGCTAGTGCAAAAAATAAACAGTACACAGCATTAAACATGTAAACAAACAAAGAACTGTAAACAAACTGACTGTGCGATAGAGAGACCTTAAATGAGTCTCTGATTGAGTTTGCCATTGAGGAATCTGATGATAGAGGGATAGCAACTGTTCCTGAACCTGGTGACACCTCTATCTCTTTCCTGATGGCAGCAGTGAGAACAGAGCGTGTGCTGGATGGTGAGGGTCTTTAATGATTGTTGCTGCTCTTGGATGGCAGCGCTCCCTGTAGATTGTGCTTAACATTGGGGTGCGTCCATCACCTTTTGGAGGGCTTTATGTTCAGGCTTTCCATACCGGACTGTGAAGCAGCCGGTCAGCACACTTTCCACCACATACCTGTAGAAATTTGACAGGTTTTCTGATGTCATACCAAACCTCCGCAAACTCCTGAGGAAGTAGAGGAGCTGACATGCTTTCTTCATGATGCCATTGGTGTGTTGGGTCCAGGAAAGATTTTCCAAGATAGTGACTCCTAAGAACTTACCCTCTCCTCCTCTGATCCCCCAACAATCACTGGATTGGCTTTCCTTTCCTGAAGTCAACAATCAGTGAGTGACATTGAGTGCAAAGTCATTGCTGTTACACCATTCAACCAAGTTTTCAATCTCCATCCTGTATACTGACTCATCCCCCTTCCTTTATACAACCCACTACCTTGGTATCATCAGCAGATTTGTAGGTGTTATTGTGGTACCGAGCCACACAGTCATAGGTGTAAAGAGAGTAGAGCAGGGGGCTCTGGTACTGATGGAAATTGTGGAGAAGTTCTTAGCAATCTTCACTGATTGTCGATGGAAGTTGAGGAAATCCACGATTAATAAGGAGAGCTCGGCAACTGCAGATCCATCTTTCTCTTAGATATTCAAAACACATCATATTATGTCAGGATCCTGCATTTGCAGGTTGGCACAAAACAAACTAAAGTTATTCTGAACTGTCCTCGAAAAGTGCTGGAAATCATCCATCAATGTGGGTGACACAGATAGCGTAATGGTTAGCACAATGCAATTACAGTACCAGCAACTCGGCTTTCAATCGAGTGGCTGCCTGTAAGGTGTTTATACATTCACCATGCATCTGCGTGGGTTTCCTCCGGGTGCTCTGGTTTCCTCCCACCCTTCACAAAAATGTATGGGGGAGTCATAGGTTCATTGGATATTTGGGTGGCACAGGCTGGAAAGGCCTGTTAGTCTAAATTTTTAAAAATTAAAAAATATTAAATTAACATATTTTACCAGCAAAAACAAATTGAAGATAATTATTAACTAAATAGGTGAAAGGATGTTCTAATAATGTTTGCATTGAGCACACCATAATCTGCATGTGCAGTGTACTCAAAATTGCTTTTGAGTAAATATTATGTTTCTCAAATCCAACTAACTTGTTTCTTTTCTAGAACAGGATGTGTCATTGAAAAGACAATTGGTCCAATTTCAGCTCCAGAAAAATATCTTTTGTTATGACTTGCCATATGTAACGCTAAAATTAACAGACATACACAATCTTATGAAAGCGCCTGGATTGTTTCTTGCATTTTGTACATATCCAACTTCCTGCTTTGGCAACTGGTGAAGAAAAATTCTGACAAGTGGCCTTAGAACAGTCTAATCACTGCTTTGAAGATCAAAGCAGCATTTTTATTAGAAAAATAAGAAACTGCACTCAACTAAACCAGTTGACAATCTATATTTACATTAATTCACACACAAGTTTAAATAACATCTGAAGTGATCTTGGATTTGAGAGTTACTTGCAATTTTTCACTCTGTAACTGCACACAGTTCACATTTGGTGGTTATTCCTTAACATTCTCTTCCATTGTTCCCCACTTTCTCAAGTGTTTGATACTTAACTGGCATTATAGATTCCCAAGGACTAGTTACTCTCTGGCAATCTATCTAAGCAACGGTCATTCATATATTCAATAGCACATGAAATCACAGGCAATATATTTTTCACTATGACTTGGAGATACACAATTTTAACTGAAGTCAGTGCACAGTCATTTACAACTTTCTCATTTTCCCTTTTCTAGCTGAATATACTTGATAAAACGAAGGAGCTTAGGTTAATTGGAAATCAAGTAAAAACACCAAAATACTGGAGAAACTCAGCTAGTCTATTTACCATCCATAGGAGTCAAAGATCAATTGCCAACGTTTCGGGCCTGAGCCATTCTTCAAGGAAAAATCAAAAAATGCAGAAGCAGGATATATCAGAAAGCCTCAGAATTCAAACAATGGGGGAGGAATCCAGACCAAGAAAAGGTGCTAATTGGATATGATAAGGGACTAGGTAGAATGAAACATTTCTGTGCGAAAGGAGACAGGGAATGGAGAGATGACTGGGGAAGAAGGGGGTGGGGGATTTAACGAAAGCCAGAGAAGTCGACATTAATGCTATCTGATTGGAGGGTACCCAGTCAGAAGATGAGGTGTTGTTCCCCCAATCTACAGGTGACCCTAGCCTGGCAATACGCAAGACCGCGGACAGACATTTTGGCAAGGGAACAGGTCGGAGAACTGAAATGGGCAGCCACTGGGAGATTTGCACCACCATGGCGAACAGAGCCAACACGATCTCCCATTCTGCAACCAGTCTCTCCAATGTAGAGGAGACCACAACAGGAGCATTGGATGCAGTAGATGACCCCTGCAGATTCAGAAGTGAAATGTTGCTTCACTTGGAGGACTTCCCGGGGCCCGAATGGTGGCAAGGGAGGAGGTGTGGGCACAGTGGAGCATCTCCTGGAGTCACAGGGGTAGGTCCCCAAAGGGACGACTGGTGAGGAGGGAGAACCGGACACGTCACGGAGGGAGCAGTCCCTGTGGCAGACGGAGAGGGGAACATGCGCCTAGTGGCGGGATTTACCACATCAGAGCGGACAACTAAATTAAGCAATGGATGAAATCTAGAAAGGTATTGCAAATTAGTTCTACACATTTCTGTTCATATAATTTTGTTTAAAGTTCTCAATCTGTTGGCGTGGCAATCTGAGCATTGGTTTATTTGAGAATAGTGAATCAAGACAGATCTTTCAAAAGGTTACAGGACAAAGATACCAAAATTGGTATAAGGTCCCTTGTTGAGTGTTAATGCCCTGGAAATGAAACAAAATTAATGAGCAATGGGCCCCACATTTCCAGTCATATTACTGTCTTTGGTATGGTAATTAAGCTGCTGTTCATTGCTAAAATATGAAAAATCCATTAGCTTCCTATGGATTAATTGCAGTTTTTATCTGTTTAAAGGTGAAAACAGAACTACTGAGTTGTTGATGCCAAGCTCCTTTGTTTCTCTGATATCATAAAGGAATTTCTGAGGAAGTCAGCCAACCAAGGTTGCTGTAATTGTAGTTTGTGAATTAGAATTGCAGCTTCCACACGGTCACTGCAACCTACTCAGCGGCACTCTCCTCACAGCTTTCATCGAGCCCCTTGGCTCTGTCCGCCACAATAGTGTGGATCTCCCAGTGGCACTCATTTCAATACTCTCTCCTACTCCCTTGCTGATCTGTCTGTTCCCGGTCTCATGCACTGCCAGACTGAGACCACCCGTAAATTGGACGAACAACACCTCATCTTCTAACTGGCACCCTCCAACCGACTGGCATTAATATTGACTTCTCTGGCTTTCATTAACCCCGCCCCCCCCCCCAAACTTCCTCCCCCATCGCTTTTCCCTATCTCTGATGCTCCATTGTGTCTCCTTTCACAAAAACATGATTAATTTTTACCTTGGCCTTATCATTTCCAATTAACACCTCTTGTGGGTCTGGATTCCTCCCCCATTGTTTGTTTTTTCAGACTTTCTGAGATTTCCTGACTCTGGCTGGCTTATTCTGCTTATTCTTTGAAGAAGGGCTCAGGCCTTAAATGTCGGCATTATATCTTTGCCTCCTATAGACACTGAAAAGTTGAGTTCCTCCAGCATTTCAGTGTTTTTACAGCTTTCAAACTACCTTGCTAACTTTGTACCCAGCTACTTAGCTCAGCACGAATGAATACTTCCTTCCCAGGTGTTTCTCTTTTCTTTACTTATGGTTCTATACTTCAGTGTATTGTCTTCTGATTCCACTTACAAGTTTCCACCTGTCACGGCACAGTTGGCGTAGTGGTTAGCACAATGCCTTTACAGCGCTTGCGATTGGGACCGGGATTCAAATCCTGTGCTGTGAGGAGTTTGTATGTTCTCCCCGTGTCTGCATGGGTTTTCCCCGGGAGCTCCAGTTTCCTCCCACCGTTTGAAATGTACTGGGGGTGTAGGTTAATTGGGTGTAAATTAGGCTGCACAGACTTGTGAGCCAAAATGGCCAGTTACCGTGCTATATGTCCAATATTTAAATTTTTACAACTTAAAATTTAATTTAAAATAATCCTAACATACTTTTATTCTTAAAAGCCAAACTGGAGAATAGATTTCTTGAATCAGAGAAATACCAATGCAGATTGTCAGCAACAATAATTATGTAATAGACAAATAAATAAACTAACATCTGAAAATCATTTCAGTTGGCAGTGCAAAGCATGCAATAAAGACAGGAAGTTATATTTTCTTCTGTAATTTATTCCATTGAGGTCAATGATACAACATCGCACAACACCTTCTACTGCACATTTTGCCATCCCATGAGGGGTAAAGTTCCAGGCAAATGTGAAGGAAATAACAATGTTTCAAGCAGCAAAATGGAACCAGACCTCCTTTCCTCTTAATACTGAGTTCTCAACCAATCAGTATTATAATCTGATGGTACAGGTTTAACTTTGGTCCAACACCCTTCCTTCTGGGAAATTTACATTTTTTTACATTTAGACATACAGCACGGTAACAACATGAGCCCATGCTGCTCAATTAATCTACACCCCCAGTAAGTTTGGAACGGTGGGAGGAAACCAGAGGCCTTGGAGAAAACCCACACAGACATGGGGAGAATGGATAAACTCCTTATGGACAGCGCAGGATTCGAACCCAAGTCCCCACCACTGTACTAACTCCGACGCTAACCGTGCTGCCCAAAGACACAAGATATTGAGAATTGGGGGCACTGATGTATGCAAGAATTATTGTGGGTCTCTTTATATTAATTTAAAATGGTGCCCTTCTAACTGTTATTACTAATAATTTGAGAGTCCTGTAGAATTGTCAAATAATGTCATAGTGTTGCTCGATCTGGCATTTAAGCCCTGAAACTGATGCTTGATGGTCATTTACATATTTTAGATATTTGGGCGATAATTACGAGAAATTTATAGGGCACTTAAGAAGAATTCCTGATCTGGAATGCTATTGAATTCACATATAGGGTTTACTAAATTTGCAAATTTTAAAGTACATTTTCACTGTATTAACCTCCAAACACTAAAGTACTTGTTTAAAATTCTACATTAACAAAGTTTGGTTATCGTATCCTGAGGTCTGCAACCACTATGAAATTATATTTATATTTGTTATTATTAGCATTTTGAAACTTTTATTTGTTTTATTTTGTGTTATGATTATTGTTAATCAATTTAAAAAGGACGAAAACTTCAACAAATAAAATTTCATAAAGACATTTTAAATGTTTACTAAAACTCGATGAATTGTTCAAACATTAAGAATAGTCTAAATAGCTAAAAGATGAAATACTTTTAACTCACTATTTCATAACTAATCATTCCACAATTAGAAAGACTTCATAATAAAGGAAATATCTGCAGATACATGACACTAATTCCTCCACTAAAACATTCTAATAGCCTTTTTTCCTGTGACTGAAATTACAAAGTGTTAAACAGTAATGTTTGACTTTTATAGGTGGACGTTTTTCTTATTGACCACGTGACTTGCAAAATTTAAAATTGTTTCAAACATAATGCCATAAAAGGGAGGGGTCAAAGAAACCAATCCTTATGAGAATAAACAGGCTATCCCATTTCAAAAGCAAATGATTCAGAAATTCCACTGTTGAAAGCAAATTATCAGTACAATTTATCAAGAAGGAATAACACCAGATGGACTCCAGTCTGGAAACTTCGAGTATATTTTCACATAAAAAGGTATCCTATTGTCACCCGACAACGATGTCAAACAAACCTTAAAAGTATGCAAAGTTATTTTCGGTGAACTAAAATCTCTCTTGTTACACAGTTCCCATGCAATTGAAAGAGGTGGTAAAAAAATATACTTTTGGTTAAATTTAATTTAACCTGTTTACAGAAGTAACTTTATGAAAATGACAACTTTAATAAAACTCGGTAAGTACTTTTCAGAGATAAGCAGATTTCCATGTCTTTTTTACCTAAGATATAGTTTAAGTCATTCATAGTGAGAAGGATGCTAGTAGCTCTGGGTGAGTGTGTGATGTATATATCCATCATTTAAATCTTATGGTATGATTATCCATATTTTAGTTAAAATATTTGACAACTATTGTCTCGAGTGACAGGAAGCTCCTTCGAAAGCAGCAGGTGGTAAAAATCAACACAACAGGAAACCATCTGATCTTGTTACTGAAATTACATTAGTAAGCTGGTGAAAGTCAGATCAAAACATTACTTTCATTTGTAATTTGCTTATCTTTATTGAAAACCAAGATGGCATCCAAAAGGAATTGTGAAGCTTGATTTAATTCTCCTTTTCTGAATTACCACATGTAATAATTTTTCATTTTTCCGGGAGTCATATTTCAGTACTACGCTTCATCTACAACAGAGGCAGTAAAAGAGTTACAACAAAAAGTAGATTAAGAATGAACAGCTTAAATATGAAGAAAGCCATACATTAACCTTTCTGCTCAGAACCAAAAAACTGCATGATATCACACCTAAGAACATGGAACACTGCAGCATGGCGCAGGCACTTTGGTGCTCGATGTGTTAACCTATGTCAACCTTCTCCCCAACAATCTAATCCTTAGCTACTTCACACCCATAATCCTTTATATTTCTTAGATCTTTGTGCCATTGAAGAGTCCATGGCCTCATGTACTATCCCACCAAGACCACAAGTAAATTGGAGAAATAACACTTGATTTTACATCAGTGCACTCTCCTACTAGATGGCATCAACATCAACTTTGGACTCCTCGGTTTCTGGTAGCCTACTCTCTGTTCTCCCTCCCTTCCATCTGTCTTCTTTCCTCCAGCTCTCCACCCCCTTCCCTCTCCATTCACAAAGCCATCCCTCCTTTCCATGCTTACTGGTGTGCCTTCCCTCGCTTATTCCCCATTAACTCCTGCCTTTGGGACGGTGCTCCTCCACCTGCCCCTCCCCCTGCCATTTTTTTCATACTTTGATGAAGGGATCAAGCCCAAAACATTGGTTATGTATCTTCGTCTTTGCTACATAAAGGACACTGTTTGACCAGCTGAGTTTCTTCAGCATTGTGTTTTTACTTTTTAGTCTTTTAAATGTCCCTGTTGCACCAGCATCTACCATTATTCTCAGTGTTATGTCTCTGTGTTACTTGGGAGGCTTCTTAAATAATTTAGAGATGCAAGATTCAGAGAACAAAAAGACTTTACTTACTGATGCCTTCCACCATCTCAGGAAATTGTTCACATACTCACATATACATATACATATACATATACATATGCCCCAAAGTGGTGCACTACAGTTACTTTAGTGAGAAGGGTGTATTCTTACACAGTTACAAAATTGTTTAGATTATTCTGACAATATAACACTCAGTGTCAGGTGTTCTAATTGGCATCATGATCAGGGGAGGTGCACACAAACTACCTTAAAGCTGTCTGTCCCATTTGCCATTGTCCTGGCAGGAAAGAAGGGTGGCATGATTAGCGACGTGGTTAGTGCAATGCTGTTATATCGCCAGTGATCGGGTTCAGGGTTTGAATCTCGTGCAGTCTGCAAGGAGACGTGGTTAGTGCAATGCTGTTATATCACCAGTGATCGGGTTCAGGGTTTGAATCTCGTGCAGTCTGCAAGGAGTTAGTATGTTCTCCCTATGTCTGCATGGGTTTCCTCTGGGTGCTCTGATTTCCTCCCACCCTTCAATCATATAAGGAGTTGTAGGTCAAATGGGTATAATTGGGTGGCACAGACTAGTGGGCTGAAATGTCCTGTTACTGTGCTGTATGTCTACATTTAAATGTAAGAGAACTAATCTTTGAACAAACCGAGTGATTATGGTCTGTCTGCCTCTTGGTCCTCTTACCTCTTCTAACAATTTGTACAGCTCCATGACATCTCTGCATACCTGGAAATGTTTGCAGTCAACTGAAACTTAGACTTACAGCTCTGCTCCTTCTGCTCCAATTCACTAGTTGCTTACAAATGCTCAAACCCTGAAATCAAGTGAAGGTGGATTGCACCTCTGGTATTGCAAATTTACCACTTTTCAGATGCTTGATAAAGTATGAAGTAGACATCAACCAGCAACCAACCAGAAAGAGCACCCAGCTGTTGAATGCTCATTTCAGAGGATGTTAGAGTACTGAGCTCCAAAAAGACAGCAAGTGTGTCAAATCCAACTGCAGGCGAGCATTAGACTGGCACAATTCACTCCTTTAATACCGTTTTGATACCAAAACAATAAAAGTATCTGTCAGCCCAAAGATGGGGATAGAAATGAAAAGCCAGAGGGACGAGTTATACTCGATAGAGGGCTATAGAGTTTATAATTCATACTTTTTGACTGGCTATTAGAAAATTAACAAATTACTTCTCAGACTTGAAAGGACAACAATAAATAAATTGGACCTTGTCCAAATTTATTTTGCATTTCCATATTGGTGTTGGAGCAGAATGAAGAGAGATTGTCTTAGAAAAAAATGTAGTAATTTACCACGGTGAAAGAATGAAACAAATTCCAAGCAAAGATTCAATTAGATGAGCTCGAGTTTCCTGCAGTTACATAAAAAAACTTATCTGATAATGATAGTTATACTTCAAATTTCAAAACATAGAAGAAGACAGGTGTTCTAATTATTTGGACTCTTTGCTTTTTCAGCTTGTCCCATTTTCTAAGCTTCAAAAGTTAAATGTTCATGTGAAATTTAAGCCCTACAAACCCTCGTAAGTTCCTTTTCCAGTTTGTTTATATGTAGTGGGTTAAGCCATGCTTTGACTTCTCAACTGTTAGAAAAATTCCACAAACAAAAATTGTTTTGAACTCTGTAAGTGAAAACTAGTGCTCAATTATTTCTTTGGCTCTTTCCCAGGCGGGCTCTCGGAGGCTAATATCAAACAAAAGTATAATTTCTTGAGAATAAGCGGACTGATTAATTTTTTTTTTTCTCCGTTGCTTTGCGAATAATTCCATAAAACTTTAGAACTGAATCAAACAGCAGGGTTGAGTGTGCTGGTTCGCTTGAAGGATTCTCAGTGATACCTGGTGGGGAAGTGGTAAAATGCAGACACTCAGATTGCATATGACCCCTCAAATGACCCTCATTTCTAGCCTCAAGCAAAATCTGTTCATGAAGCTGAGGCTTCAGAGACAATATTAATTAAGCTACTCAAGGAAACAAAGAACAGTGAATCATTATTTGTAGAAAAATGCAAAATTTTATTTATTATTTGTAGAAAAATGCAAAGTTTTATTATTTATTATCACACAAACTTTACTTGAGCCTTTTATTGGTTGCCAGCAGAGGAAAATGCTTTAAAATTTGATTAGATTCCCTTCCACTTCATTAGAAACCTTTATTGATTAAGTAAATCATACAGTGCCCTCCATAATGTTGTGGACAAAGACACATTTTTTTTCCTTTATTTGTGCCTATGCTCCATTTGTAATCAAAGAATTTGCATGTAATTAATGTGCTCATTCCAGATTTTAAAGGTTATTATACATTTTGGTTTGACCATACAGAAATTGCAGTGCATTATATACATAGTCGATGTCATTATACACATTATATACATAGTCCCGTCATTCCACGGCAGCATACTGTTTGAGACATTTGGATTCACAGGTGTTTGTGGTTACTCAGGTATGTTTAATTGCTTCATTGGTGCAGGTATAAGAGAACTAGGCTTGCTTCTAAACTTTTAATCACCTTTGGAGTCTGTAGGCTGCTGTTTTTCTACTTGAGGTCCAGAGCTGTGCCAATGAGAGTCAAAACAGCCATTAAGAGGCTGAAAAACAAGAATAAAACAGTAAGAAACCTTAGAATTACCACAATCATCTGTTTAGAACAGCATTAAGAAGAAAGAGCATGCAAGTGAGGTCAGTAATCACAAAGGGTCCGGTAGGCCAAGGAAGATCTCCACTGCGGATGACAGAGAATTCTCACCACAATGAAGAAAAATCCCCAAACCTCTATCCGAGAGATCAGAAACACTCTTCAGGAGGCAGATGTGGACAATACCAATGACTCTTGGCAGCAGAAGACTTCATGAAAAGAACAGAAATATAGAGGCTACACTGCAAGATGAAAACCACGAGTTTTCCACAAGAAGAACGGCCAGATTATATTTGACAAGAAGTATTTAAAAGAGCCTGCAGAGTTCTGGAACAAAGTCTTTGAACAGATGAGACCAAGATTAACCTGTATCAGAGTGACGGCAAGAGCAAAATGTGGAGGTGTAAAGGAACTGCCCAAGATCCATCTTGCAGTGTAGCCTCTATATTTCTCCTCATGATGCCTTCTGCAGGCAGTAGTTATTGACATTATCCACATCTGCCTAATGAAAGGTGTTTCTGATCTGTCGGACATTCGTTTGGGGATTTTTCTTCATGATGATGAGAATTCTTCTGTAATCAGCAGTGGAGATCTTCCTTGGACTACAAGTCCCTTTGCGATTACTGAACTATAGTACGCTCTTTCTTTTTAATGATGTTGCAAACTGTTGATTTTGGTAAAATGAAGGTTTGGGCAATGTCTCTTCCTGTTTTATTCTTATTTTTCAGCCTCATAATGGCTTCTTTGACTTTCATTGGCACAACTGTAGTCTTCGTGTTGAAAAATGGCAACTACAGATCAAAATTGGAGAAGCAATCCTAGTTCTCTTATACCTGCACCAATTAAGCAATTAAACATACCTGAGTAATCACAAACACCTGTAAAACCATATGTTCCAAATGTTAAGGTGCCTAGAAACGAGGGGACTATGTATAAAAAGTGCTGTAATTTCTACATGCTCAAACCAAAATGGATACAATTAAACAAATAAAATCTGGAATGTGCACTTTAATTAAATGTGAATTGTTTAATTACAAATTCAATACTGTGGAGAACAGGGGCAGATAAAGGAAAAAAGAGTTTTCGTCTCAAACATTATGGAGGGCACCGTAATTAACAAGTTCTCACATGAACATGCTGCTACTGTGTAAGAAACTTAAATTGACAGGATCATTTTTAATGTACAAAAAAGCCCCTGGTATCTGGCATACCTGGCATCTGCTAGGTGCCAAATAAGTCTATTTTCCAGCTGCTTGAGATGTGCTCTTCCATAAATTTAAAAGACAAAAACACTGAACTGTACGAACATTGAACAAACTTTACTTGCGTGAGTATATGACGCTTAGAGCATTTAACTTTATTTTCAGTCACATTCTTCGAAAAGCTTTAACCGTCACCGCATCTGTTGGTTTCTTCCACTCCACAGAACAAGAACATTGTAGATAATTAGCTCCCCCCTCCCCCAAGTTTTCAGATAAACCCTCAGACTGGGAAAGCTCTTACTAAGCAGGGATACAGAGTCACTTTAAGACAGTCACCCCAACAGCAAGCAGCATTAGCCAGCTCTTCATCCTGGGTGATGCCATGACGAGCAAAACACAGCCAAGGCACCTACTCCTCGCATCTTCACCAAAGGTTTACGTGCTACTTCAGAGAACATTTACTTTTACAATTTTAAACTTGCAATATTAATTTTTTAATTTATTTTGCTCGATTATTCTTGTCGCTTGCTTGAGGCTGCCAGTTGCTTAAATTGCAGATTTTACTGTATTATACTTAATTTAAAATTTGGTAATGAATGTAGTGGAAGTTCAGTGTGAGAGCTAAAAACAATTGTAAATGCAGAGTGTGCAAGAGTCATATGTATTTTAGTTTAACATTAGGTAAGATAAATCAGAAGGACTGTCCAACAGGCAGCTCAGGGCTGTCACTCATTTTTGGTACAAAATGGACATGGTAGCAGAGTTTACTTTTACCTCTGCAGGAGTATTCATGAACTTTTGATTTCCTTTGATACTTCCAAATTCTGATATTGCTTTCATTTTTAAAAGGCTGTACCTGCACATCCACATTTCATATTTCTAGCACCAGGCATTACTTATCCTTGCTTACAAATACTGAGTATTCCACAGTCTGCTCTTTGTTCATATACTAACAGGATGGGGGAGAGATCATCAACTGACATGCATCATTTGAGCATTTACAAATCATAAAGATTAAACAAACACATGGATGGTAAACCTATTCCACAGATGTGTTGCAGATAAGTGATCTCAACATCCATGGCCATTCTTTTGAATGCTATCCATGCAGAAAGTGAAGAGAGGGAAATCCAACAGAATTTTTCTCTCACTGTGAATGGATGGTTGAGGCATCACTCCACACAAGAATGAATGCACTAGTGGATATTAATACCAAGCCTTTAAATTTTAGTAATCCCTTGAAGAAGGGCCCAGCCCCAAAATGTCGATTATATATCTTTACCTCCTCCAGATGTTTGAGAGCACTGCTGAGTTCCTCCAGCATTTCCGTGTTTTTATTGCAATCACTGTGGCTGCAGATTTTCATGTTTCATACAAAGAATACAGAAATGGGGTCCAACATCCTGGACATGCATTGATCCACCAGCGATTACCAGTTTGATGTCTCTTGGTGATGAAGTGCCTAGGTCCGAAACTTTGGTAATATACTTTTGCTTCCTGTGGACACGCTGCATGACCTGTTGAATTTCTCTAACATTGTATTGTACCATAATCACAGCATCTGCATACTTTCTGGTTTAACTCCTGGTTCTTTTGATCTTGAAGACTACAGCCAACATTTCTACATGCCTTTAAAAATGAACAATAAACATCTTTTGCACATTTCAAGCAACAAATGGCTTTGCATCTTGGAACCAAGAACAATGCAGACATGTTTAGTGCAAGCAACCAAGGACAAATTGCTACCTGACAACAGCAACATTGCATGACCCTTTTATCTTGCCAAGATCTTGTCCTTACATCTGTGATCTGAATCCATAGCACTCTGGCTCATGGGCTCAATTTATTATGACCATTTCATGATCATTTAAAATAAATTCATATTTCCCTCATTACAATATTAGTGATGGTTTTGTCTAACAGGCTGATCCATTTTGTATTTCCTGGTTTTCAAGTTCCTTTTTCAGCCAACCACATATTATTTTCTTTCAAATCATTACTCTCCACCCCTTCCCAATCCTCTCACCTTTCATGCTGTCCCTGGGAGCCAACAGAGCTTGCATCTTAAAATTTAAGTTCATCTTACTTGCAATTGGAATTCAGTATTCTGGTGAATGTAATAACGGATCCAACTGGAATAAGGTGAAATCCACCTTTGGTCATGCTACTAACATTCAAAATATTATATTGACAATGCTAACCGATTGACAGTTGATTTTCTGTTTGATGTTCTTTTCTATTGATGAGTTCTTAACCTTCCTGCAACTCCAATAATTCCCTGCAAAATCACAGAGTTGTTTCTGAACTTCATTAAATGCTTTTTCATTTAACCTTTCTATGGCGTTTCATCTTGCCATGTCTGCCGCCTTAGCGTTTGCACAACATGCATACTCTCTCCTTTCCAGGAGAAATTTGGAAGAGCAGTGCATGAAGGATGCCTTGAAGATACGAAGTCAACTGCTTAGAGCAGTGGTTTTCAAACTTCGCCACTAAACTTACATTACATCTTAAGCAATCCATAAGTGTTCTGTGATTAGTAAGAGATTGTTAAAGGTGGTATATGATTGGAAAGAAAAAGGTCTGAAAACCTCTTGTTTTAATCATATCTAATTATGTGCACAGTTTCATAACTCCAATGACAATTTTTCTCAAGCAAAATATTTCAGAAAGAATTGAGTCTAGAGCAGTGATTCACAACATTCCCTTCCCACTCACATACCACCTTAAGCAATTCCTTACCAATCACAGCACTCTTATGACATAGGGATTGCTTGAGGTGGAATGTGAGTTTAGGGGGGCAAAGCATGCTCAAGGTAGAATTTGCTGAAAAGTTCCCCAATTAATTTGAAGTTCTCGTTAAATTAATGCAAGGAAACAACTGGTCAGTGCAAGCTTCCATTCCCAGTGAACCATAAACCCTCAAGCAATTTAATTTAAAATCTAAATTTGGATATACAGCATGGTAACAGGCCATTTTGGCCCATGAATCCGTGCCACCCAATTTGCATCCCATTAACCTACACCCTCTATACGTTTTGAACGGTGGTAGGAAACCAGAGCCCCTGGAGGAAACCCACGCAGACACAGGGAGAACGTACAAACTCCTTGCAGACAGCGTGGGTCTCTAGCCCCGGTCCGGACCCAATCATTGGTGCAGTAAAAGTTTTGCTCTAACCGCTACACCAACCATGCACTCTGAGTGCATGATATTTTGTGAAAGTGCAAGGCAATACTTGTTGAGGGAGTAGATCCATTTTGATGGCTCATAGATATTTAGAGTTGCAAACATGTACAGTCTCCTCATTTGTTTGGAACCCTTTATCAAAGATGTGGCCAAATGGTTTTGATGGATTTGAAGGTGAAATCGTCGTGCCTGAAAATCCTTGACCTGCTGAATACACAAAGGGATCAGACTTCCAATGCATGTTCTATGCAGCCCGATCAATTTTTTTCTGCCAATAGACGTGTAGGTGACCCCAGCATAATGGCCATTCAGATATTTTTAGTTGATCAAAACAGCAGGGCATCAAGATTTGTATTTGACATCACCATATTGGGGTTTGATTCCTCCTATTCAGTTTTAATACAACTGAAATGAGGGAAATATATGGTTTGCAATCACAGCTGAACCCTTCATTTGCTACCTTCTCTCAGGTACGAAGATACAAACGGTCACCTCAGAGTCCACTTCTGCATTTGTGATGTGCAAGGCTCGTGGATTTGGAAAATGTTTAGGAAGTGGGGAGTTCAGGGACAGGGATGAGATCTGAGGCTGGGGGGTGTGGGGGGTTCATGGAGAAAGGTAGTGTAGAAGGAATTTAGTGGGGTTATGGCTTGAAGTGTGATGGCTTTGTGGATGGGGAATAAACGCTGAGGGATTACTGTAAAGAGATGGCCATGGTTTCTGCAGCTCCCCACAACACAGGATATAAGAGAAAATGCCTGACAGATGAAGTGCACAGTATTGCTGCACTGAGGCAACTCTTCACAAGTCCTCGGACTAGAGAGATGTGGCAAAGGACATGTCTTAGCTGTGACTACCAACCAAATACATACCACAATACTGAGTGAATAAAAGTAAAAACTGACAAAATTTGGTGTTTCTTTCATGCAAACTTTGTCCATCCCTTGTGTCAAACATTGTTAAACAATGGTGATGGGTCACTTCATCATGACTAATAAAATGAGAGAGAAATGTCCTGCAGAAATGCATCTCTGCTTATAACATGAGGCTGAAGGGGTTTCCCTTTCAAGAACATTGTGAAATGGACTTTTTATGGGTTTGCATCCCCTCCCCAATGTGGGAGGTTGGCAGCATTCTGTCAGTAACCAGCAGTATTTCTGTGAACCTCTTGGTTTAACCAGAATCTCAGATAATTTACAAATTTTATGGTATTTCAAGGCATCTCCAGATGAACTCTGGTTGAGATAAACTCAATTAAAAAAGGTTATACCCTCTGTATTTCAACATGCAACTCAATGGCCAACTGAAAAACACAGAACACGGAAGAGTGGGAGAGATTTGGTATTTGTAAAGAACTTTGCCTTTAAGTGCCCCATGCTTTTAGTATTCACAGTTTATGAAAGAAAGATCAGTTCAGACTGGTACCACAGCATCTTGGTTGAATCAAATCTGCAATGCCAGAGATGCCAACGTGAACCAAACTTCTAATTCAGGACCATGTAGGTTTGCAATCAGGCAATCAAATAGGAATTCTTTCCCATTTAACTTTCAAATATCTCAAAAATAAAATGGGAACAGTAATTCTAATTTGAATGCCACTCGAAAAGCATGAGAAAATTGCCTTATGCTTGGGTTCTATTCTGAGAAGGCCGAGGTGGGCAAGGCTACCGGCCAACATCCTGTCAACTTTCTACAGGAATTCTATTGAGAGTGTCCTGACCAGCTGTATCAGTGTGGTACAGTGCTGTACAGCATTAGATAAGAGGTCAATCCACAGGACCATAAAAGAGGCAGAGAGATTCACTGGGGTCTTCCTCCCCTCTGTTGACATAATATATCAGGATGGTTGTCTGAAGAGGACCCGCAAAATCATTGAGGGCCCCTAACATCCCAAACACAGCATCCTCCAACTACTCTGTCAAGAAAGAGATGGAGGAGTATCAGAGACAGCTAGGCTTAAAAATAGCTTCTTTCCATGGGCAGTGAGACTGCTGGATAACAAATAAATCCTCTGGGAATTCTATCATTTATTGAACAATATTTATTTATATTTAAAATATATATATGTATTGCATATGTATCATTTGTCTGCATATGTGTTATGTCTGTGTGCATGTTTGAATGTTTTTGCACAGAGGATCGGAAAATACCATTTCGTCGAGTTGCTCCTGTACTTCCTATTCAGTTCCAGTACAATTGAAATGAGGACAATATATGGGAAATTCATGTATTAGAATGGAGCCATTGAGTCACAGCCCACCATATTCATGCATCCATCTACAAATATACAAATCCCATTTTCCAGCATTTAGCACAGCCTTCAATGCTTTGGCAATTCAAGTGCTCATCAACTCATCATGTTATTTCTTAAATGTCTGCCCTCATCATGCCCTTAGGCAATATGTTCCAGATTCTAATCACCCTCTGATTGAAAGAATGTATCCAAATCCCCACTTAAACCAATGCCCTCTGTTTAATACATCTCCATGTGGAATGTAGTTTCATGCCATCAGTGGCCCTTCAATTTTGTATAGCTTGATCAGGTCCACTTTCAACCTCCTCCATTCGAAGGGAAAAAAATATGCGGTCTCTTTTTTTATGTGAAACGCTCCTGCCCAGACTAAATCTTGGTGAGTTTCCCTTGCATCACATCATTCCAGCCGTGGTCCAACCAATTTTTCATAAAAGTTGGACCATAAATTTTCTTGTGACTAAAGATTAATTTCCCTGAAGTTTCCAACACAAAACAGAATTTATCATATGGGAATGTGGTGATCTGTAACTTTCGTGGGAAATAGCCAACTCACTTGTCTAAATAGAAAAATACATTTGTCATCATGGGGCAATGTACACAATAGGATATATAGAGGAATTGATTAAAATCCTTAGAGCAGAAGATTCTGATGTACTTTCAGATAGGTACAAACACAGATGCATATGTCCTAATTACAATTTCTCATAAGTTAAAATTTTAGGAAATTTGACCAATTTGTCAAAACTACATGAAAAAAAAACAAAATTGGAAATTATGTCTTAAGAACAGGAGCCTTTGCCACACCTAAGCCCACAATGTTTCATTTTAACCATCTACCTCACTTGCTACAACAAATCATTCTCACAACATTCAGCATTTTTAACATGATGCTGTTAATAGATAGTTCTTCTTCAACCCTCCTTTCAAGAACCACTTCCTCCAGGATCCTTTGGTATACTTTTTCTTCTATTTCCATTTCCCAATCTGTGCTATCTTCCTGTAAAATCTAAGGGGATACAAAACTTGCCTTTTTTTTTTACCTTCTCCCTTCCCATCAATTCAAACAAACACATGGGATCAGGCTCATGGTTGTCGATCAGCTTCATTCTCTGTCTCATTCTGATTCTGGCCTCTATCTTTGGTTTCCTACATCCATCTATCAATATTCAATTCAAGCTTCAAAAACAGCACCACATTCTCCAAAATTTTCAAAAGTTACTTTTCAGAAAAAGAAGTGAAACACATAAGTCTGCAAATGCTGTAATTGCAGTAAAGACAGAAAAATGCTCGAGGAACTCAACAGATCTCAGAGTGTCCATAGGCAGTACAGATTAATAGCCAATGTTTTGGGCCTGAGCTCCTCTTCAAGCTATGAAGCCTATACCTTGAAGAAGGGCTCAGGTCTGAAAAGCTGATTATATATCTTTACCTCTAATGGCCACTATGAGACCTGCTGAGTTCCTTAGCAGTTTTGTGTTTTAACTTCAGTACAAGAATTTCAGATAATCAGTATTCCTGGCATTTTTATTTCAGTACTTGAACCCCCTGCAGAACAGACCTTTGTTTCTTATTCCATCACCACCCTCTTTCATTTTACACCACTATTCATTTCAGTCATTGAATATCTCCTGTCTTCTTCCCTTCCCACAATTCTACACCTTAAAATCTGTTTTTATCTTATTGCATTCTGGTGAAAGGTAAGCAAGCTGAAGAGTTAACTCTGCTTTACTCCTGATGGATGCCACCTGACCTGTTAAATATTCCCAGTCTCCTCAGCATTCTACAGTCTCTTGCAATATTGTACTTGCCACAAGTTCTGCTTTACCTTGTCATAAAGGCGAGTCACTGACATCTGGTTTGAATGGTCTCTTTTTAAAGATGCAAGCAATTTATCCAGTAAACCTTTTCTAAAATGAAATCTGGACCAGGACCCAATAAATATGAAATCCAGCACTTTGTCCTGAATACTTCAACACAATAATGTACTGAAACACTAGATGGCAAAAGTTAACCATAAAAAGTGTTAACCCCTGAATTCTGCTAATATCTTTCTTCACAATTATGGAAAGTTTGGCTAATGTGGACATCAAATAATCCAGGAGACCACTGATGTTTGTAACTCTAAGGTTAGTATAATAAAACTATAATCAAAACCATCTTGTGAAATGCCTGGAATGGCAAGGTACATAATTGAATGATAAAGTAATAACAAGCTTTGAACACCCAATCACTCTCAGGATTCCTAATGTTTCAACATAGTTTAAACTGTGGGAACTTTGTTAATGGGTTAGTATCAATGGCAATTATTGAGCCATCCATGAGTCAGATCATCTTGCCCTCTCAACTGAAGGATACATAATCGGGAGAGGCATGAGAAAGAAGAAAATAATAAAAATCAATGTGTCTGATAAGTGCATGAAACATCGGTTCAAATAAAACGAACCTTCCAAACAAAATTTTTACTGTGGATTTGACTTTTATATTTACTCAAAACTTTCTCCCTCTCAATTCCCACCACCACAAAAAAACTTTTTTTTCCTCGAGCTGTTTTCCCAGACAAATACAGTCAGATGTGATGTTTGTCTTCAGCAATACCAAGATGTCAGGATTCCTGGCAGTGCAATAAGAAATCAATTGTCACTTTCTGACAGTTTAAAAGTCTCCATGTTGAAAGAACACAACTGCTGCTCTTGAAACATTTCAAAACACATACTCCTTTCACCTCCCCAAACAAGTAGCAGACTGAACTTCAAATGCATTGCAAGGCTATTAGGTAATCTGTTCTTTGTTTAGATTCAGCAAGGTTCAGTGACAAATATTCATCTCCCTTTCTATATTCAGCCATGCTCCATCATCAACTGTATAAAATTCTTATATAAAAACATAACAAATGTACCAAATCCATAAAACCCTTAAAACATTGACATTTATTTATAGTCAATTGCACCATTTTATTTTACAATGCTCAAAATTATTTTTAAACGTACTTCTGAAATGTTTGGAAACCAAACAAGTGCAGTGGACAATACTTTGAAAACTTTATAGCTTTTAGGCAAGGGCTAAAATAAATGTAACTCAAGTGAATATGCACTGATAAGATCATTTCTAGACAAGCATACAGTTTATGACTTCACCAACAAAGGTTTTCCACTATGCTTGAGATTGTTACATTATGACATTTAAACTTCATTTTCTTGGCTTGCAGCAGTGTGTGTCAATTTTTCCTAAAACATAACTAGATCATGGAACTCTGGATTTCTTCAGAATCATTGCCATTAATCTGGATTACATTGACATTGAGAATCGGTTTCAAATTGGATTTTGTAGTTCCTTCACATTAAAAATAACCCACCAGTATTTCCTCAAGGATTCCAAAGATCCTCTCTTTTCTTTGCTCAGTACTTTTTTTCTTTCTTATTTCTTCCCTTTTCTTTCTTTCTTTAGCGTTTTGTTGGGGTGGGGACAATAGGAGCTATATTTGGAACATGTATCAATGATTAATTCACATTTAATTATTTATCTGTGATGGTAATTTTGGAACTGTTTGTTGATAAAAATCAAAATAAAACATTTTAAAAAAAGGATTCCAAAGATCAATCATCATTTGCATGGAAGTTTAGTAAAAGCCCATTTAAATGAGGTTACTGCTGATCTTTTTACTTGTTAACTGATTAGAAGAGCTCAAATACATTCTGTAGTGACTACTTTCCTTTATAGTCGCTTGTTGTTGTCTATGACTCATTCAAACAAATCAATACAAAAGTTGAGCTGTTTTCCAAAGTTTATTAAACAATAATAAACATTGTTAATGTTATTATCAGTTGCTATACATTGTTATAAGCCATTAAATGTTGTTAGATGGTGCTAACACTTTGTTAGATAGTCAATAAAAATTGTTAGAACATTCTAATTCCTTCCTTTTTGTAGAACAAATGAACTAAACTAAGCATCTTTATCTCTTTAGCAAACAAAAAGCTAGCTAACCTTGAAGCAAAGATGTTTGGAGACAGCAAAAAATATGTAAACAACATCTGGAAAGCCACAAACAGAATTTGCTTGCAAGCATGAAATACATTTTAACCCCCACACATTCAATTATCATGGATATACTGCAATCACTGTTAATATTTTTTTTAAATCCAAAGTTAAAACTCAGAAAAGGTTGAAATAAAACCCAAGCACCTGGCTGGCATATCACTAAATCATCTATATGAAGTGTCTAGTCACTAATCTTCTTCCCATAATATTTGGTGCACAGAGGCTTCTTTTCAGAATGAACAAATCAGACCTCAGTTCACAACCCAAGTCAAACTATCTACCTATATGCATTGTAGATACCAGTTATGGAAGAAACAACTGCTAATTAAAGGACTAATCCAACTGGTTCTTTTTTTCATGGCCTTTATATTTAACTCATCCTATCCATATGTGCTTATCCAATTTTATTTCAAAACCTAGGTGGTGCACATAGTTTTCAGTATAAAAATATTCCATATCTTGAATCTGGTAGTAGTACCAATGATTTTAAATCTCTATTCTCATGTCAGCTAAAACCAAGAACACTTTTTCCTTACTTCATTTATTCAAATCACCTTTATTTATTTTTTCCACTGTTATTTGCCTACGACTGATGCAATAGTCTTGTCCCTTCACTCCATTCTGACCCACCTGGAGAATGACACCTCATTCTGTTCATTGACTTCAGCTCAGCATTTCACACAATCATTCCCCAGAGGCTGGTTGAGAAGCTATCCTTGCTGGAGCTCGACACCCCTCTCTGTGACTAGATTCTGGACTTCCTAACCGAAAGACCACAGTCTGTCCAGGTTGGCAGCAGGACACTGAGTACCATCATGTGCTTAGCCCACGCTACTGACCCACGACTGCATCGTCAGATCAAGCTCCAACAGCGTCATCAAGTTTGCAGATGACATAAAAGTAGTTGGCCTCATCTGCAACAACAATGAGTCGCACTGTAGAGAAGAGGTGCAAGAATAAAAACCTGAGTCTCAACATGGACAAGAGGAAAGAGATGATTGTGGACTTCAGGAGCACCAGGAATGACCACCATCCACTACATCTACAATCAATCTACACCAAGTTCCTTGGAGTTCACTTAACTAGTGACCTATCATGGACACACAACATCTTCTCACTTGTAATGAAGGTGCAATACCAACTGCACTTCCTGAGAAGACTGAAGGAGGCAAGGCTACATTGTCAACCTTTTACAGGAGCTCTATTGCGTGTGTCCTAGCTGGCTGCATCTTTGTGTGGTATGATTGCTGCAGAGAAATTAATCGGAGATCAAACCACAGGACCATAGAGTGACAGAGAGAATCGCTCGAGTCTCCTTCCTCACCCACACTCCCCGCCATCAACGAGATCAACTGGGATCGTTGTCTGAAGAGGGCACACAAAATCATTGAGGACGCCTTCTATCCCACACACAGTATCTTTCAGCTGTTCCCATTGGAAAAGAGATACAGGAGTATCTGAGGAACAGCTTCTTCCCACAGGCAGTGAGAATGCTGAACGACCAAAGGAACTGCTCACATTAACCATCCGAAACTCTCATATTCATGAACAATATTTATTTGCATATATGACCACTTATCCTGCATTTGTATTGTTTGTCTATATGTGTGTTTCGTAGGGTTGTACTTGTACAATCAGATGACAATTTAAAAAATGACAACTTATTAATCCCTGAAGAACAATTCTTGTCTCGATGAAGTTCTGGATTTTGATAACATTCAGGTAAATATTTCACCTTCACTAACATATCAACCCAAATTTTATATTATGTTTGCAGGATGGTTTGAATAGACAATATTCTGACATGCATTAAGTCAAGCCACTCTCCATATAACTAATGCATAATGAAAGCATGGTGATGGGACATATGCTTGGATAAATTCCCTACATATGGAACCAGAAAGTTCCAATACATTGGAGTCTTCCCTCATGGTAAACTGTAAATCTCTGCAGAAAGAAAGTAATTTTCTGCAGGTTGTGTTAAAGAAGTACATTGTTGTTGCATTAAGATATGAACACTGGCACCTTGAACTTGTATTTCAACTATTTTTGGTGCTCTACATTGGGGACATTTACAACTACAGTCACAGCCCTTCAGCCCACCACATCCCCAATCAAAATGGTGATCCCACACCCAACTAGCTTAAACTGGGTGGCATGGTTAACGTAGCAGTTCGCATATTACAGCACCAGTAACCCAAGTTTCAATCCAGTGTCGGTAAGGCGTTTGTACATTCTCCCTGTTTCTCTTGCATTTTCTCTAGGTGCTCCAGAGTCCTCCCACCGTTCAAAAATAATGTACAGGGGGGATTGTAGGTTGACTGTTGTATTTGAAGGGCATGGGCTCATGGGCCGGAAGGGCCTGTTACAGTGCTGTACGTCTAAATTTAAAATAAAATGGTCAAATTTACCCTTCAAAAATTGTTATGATGGTTTGCACTCTTTTCTGCTTGTTGCACTTAAGCCTGCATATTTCTCAATGGCAAGTTTACAGACAATGTCACTGACGCATCAATCCCATCCGGAAATGTACCAGTGCTTTAAAGTCTTTTTTCTTAGGTAAATCCTTAGGTTCAACATCTTCCGTGGCAGCCATAGCACAGGTAACAGAGTAGCTAGACCAGTCACTTATAAAGAAGCATGGATGAAAAACTCTGGGAAAAGGAGAAAATATAAAAATGCAAATGCCATAGTAGTATCAAATCAAATATAAAGACAATGGTTTTGTATTTTGGTAAAATATGGCATTATTTCAATCATTCCGATTAAATAGCTTTCTGTGTACACTTACATTTCAGAGATTGAGACAGTCATAGATAAAATCAAGAAAGATAAATGTCTCGAGACCCAAGAAAATGTAAGCAGTTTTACGTCTATTAACTTCAGGAATGAAATCAGTCTGACTTATTCAATAGATGAGACTGACTACCATAGAATTCTTCAGATAGAACATGCCCATATTCCACACAGATCCAACATGAGACTTCCTGGAAGTGATTCTTGGTTTCCAAATTGAGGGAGATATTAAGGTGGTGAATTTTCTCAAAGCCATCCCATACCAGCCATCATTTTCAGCTTGAATGTGGTTTTGGCTTGCAGAAAGGTGGCTGTCTGGGTGGTGCTCAAGCAAAAATTCCAGCTTTTTGGCTTAGATAGAATAATCCTGAGCCATAATAATTAAAGCACATTGCCTTCAAAAAAAGAAACAGCACATTGTCTTCCAGTATAATAAAGACATATGTTTTATAACAAAATAAATTCTGATCACCCCTTCCCGCAATCCACATTAGAACTGCAGTCTCCTGAGTCTGAGGTAACAGTTATCCTTTGTACTCAATGGAAAGGGGATAAAAGTGAACATTTCATTAACATTTCCTTTGTGATACACAGAGCAGCAAACGTTTTTTTTAGCAATACACTAAATGTTTTCAAAGCGTTTCCCAATAGCCTTTTTCAGTGTTTATATTGCAATGTAATGCTTCTGTCAACAATTTCTCCACTTCAGTGGCCCTAACATTGCCATGGTACTTTGGAGTTAGAACATGACCATATTCCATACAGAAGCAACATGAGAACTCCTGGAAGTAATACTCTCATATTTCACACCATACAAAATCTAAAGTTCAATGATATGTTAAAGCTTGTTTTAAAAGGCACAAGGGATCTAAAGCATTTCTTCAACTTACCTGGGTGTAGATGCTTTCCTGGGTTAAAATCTAAATAAGATTGTAAATTTGCTGAGGTTTGAAGGTCTTACTGAGTTTTACAGTACATTATATTAAAATTTTACATTTTTTTACAGGAAATGGCCAGATTTTTAAAAAAACGTACGCCTTTTATAATTTCACAAATGCAAAATTCAAAGCAGTACCATTTATTGCTTCAGCAAACTGAGGTCCAACATATCACATCCATTGCACAAATCTGGTTTGTCTTGTGGTACAAACCATGTCTATGGTACCATCATGAGGCATTCGAGTAAGTTCAGGTCATTCCTATGGACAATCTGTGGACCAAGGTTAATCAGCATCCAAAGTGATCTGATGACTGAATCACCCTTTCTGAGTCCAGAACACACACGCGCGCACCATACACAAATATGAGTGAAACAACAGGAAGGACCTCCAAGAGGAGGAATCAATTATTTGCATGAGAAATGTTTGTGATAGTACAGATTCTATCACCAATGTGTATATGTACAGATGTACAGATGGTAGTGTAGGATGACTGTGATTGGCTGAGAGTGTAGCCACACCTACTGGCAGGTCTTAAAGGATTGCTCCTAGCCAGACCAGGTCATTCTGGACTTGTGATATGCTCCAGTCTTTTAGTTAATAAAAGCCTTGGTTTGGATCAACAAGTCTTTGGTTCTTTTGACGCGCTCTCCAATGTTAATTATATTGAATGATGCTACCATTGCATATTTTTTGAGCCTTTCTCAAGTTTTAAAAATTTGCCCTCGCAAATGGTATCAGCTTGTGATATGTTGGAATTTCATGCACAAGCCAAGTTGAGGCACTCTTTCCCATGGCTGGTTGAATGAGAAGAATAAGATGCAAAAAGGAAGATGAAGAGGACTATTTCAGGAGTCTCAACAAGCCGGTCCTCTTATTCACCTCCACTGAGAAGCAGTGCATGAGAAAGTCCTCAGCAATATCCATTCTCAGAGTTGGGAAAGGGCAGGATCACGTCAAGCTGTCAAGGTGTGCATTCACTTTCAGAAGTTGGATTCCAAGTTGGATTCCTTCAAGGCTGGAGCTAAAGATTATTATATCTTGCAGCTGTTATATGAATACAGTCAGTCTCTAATCCAAGTGAATAAACATTTCATTTTCTATTCACAGAGGGCTTCAGGTTTGGCTTCATTCACAATTCTTTGTGTCCCAATACATTGCTTTGGATCCCACATGTACTTGAACTAAAAAGGATTCCAAATGCGCACCATCTTGTGTATATGTGACCACAGATAGTATCAACATAGGCCTATTGCCTCACATCCTGGCAGCTGTGAGGATCTCTTCGTTCTGCAGCATCTGAACTTGAGATGCCACAATAAAGCAAGGGGTGTCTGTCTCTTTCGAGTGACCACAGTACATGGCACACGGCATGTACACGTGGACAGCGTGCACGGGATAAAATGTGACCCTCCAATAAAACTTAGCATGCCTAGAATCCTCTCGTCTCCTGCAGCACTTGGCAGAACTGGTGTCAATGACTCCCTTCCTATGCATGCCGTTAAGTAAGAGGAGGATGAAGAGAAAGCAGAGAGATCTCAGACTACCCTCTCCTGGCTGGGCTTTTTGAGAACTTTTCATCTGTCTGCGATTTCAGTAAAATCAACGTGAATCCCTGTTATATTCAGTAGAACAAGACTCATCCTGATTTTGGCTTGAATGCAGAACTAAAATTTAAACACAAAATAAATGCTCTAAAGGAAATTTGAAATTAAATCATTATATTTTATGAAAACATCCATACACTTCCCTTGTGACTCCTGTATTTTTTGTCTTTCATTGCCTTCACACATGTACTCCCATCCAGTGCTACCACAGCAATTATAATACAGCCACAAAAGGCTGTTAATTTGAGTGCATGAAACTGGATATGGCTTTGAAGGACAGCTGTGTACAACGCTCTGAACCCTGAAGACTCCACTGTGGATTACAATGTCTCCACTTAGGCAGGATATTGCTGGAGGGCTGGCGAACAGGCACTGCAGAGCAGTAATTGTGGAGAATGAACACTTTTAACCTAAGAAAGAACATAGATTCACCTTCTATAAAGCCACTGCCACGTCTTGAGGAGGAGACTCAGAATCCAAGTAATTTTTTGGAGGATTGTATGAGAGCCAGCAACGCTTTGTCCTTTTCACGCTCATTGAGCTTTGTGGAGCAGTGTATAAAGCTTGTACTTGCTGCAGTCTAAGCTTTCACTGCAATGTACAGGTTGCTCATGGTGTAATGGAAGCTGAGTTCTTAGCCTTCATATGCTGCTTCACAACTAAGACCTAAGCCATCGGAGTTGTTACCACTCTTAGCTAAAATAGGTGGGTTCCATTCTCTGTGGAAATGTCAAGTTTCAGCCATATATTTCCATTTCCAAGATGAAATGGAAAATTGCCAATCTATCAGGCATTTCATTATGTATCCCCATCAGCTTTCTGTAGCCATCAACTGTGCTCACCGACATTGTCAGCTGCAGAATCCACGCATGACATGCCCTCTAAGGAACTGGCATCAGGGCTATCTTCTCTTTCTTCCTTAGCTTCAGGTCATTCATATCTGATGACTTACCATGTATAGATCCCTTCCTCTAAATTATGTGCTGTGTCAACATATCCACTGAGCACTGGGGATTGTTAACTCAAATAATGTTGTGTCTTCATCTTCATTGTCTGAAAATTCTTCCATTGCCAGTTTGGATTCTTTAACTATCTGAAAGAAGAAAGGCAAAAATGTAAAGTAATGGTGAGGGGAAGCTTGGAGGAACATAAGAGGTGAATTCTTGGGGGAAGATAAGAGGTGAATTCTTGGGGGAAGATAGGAAGTGAATTCTTGGACCATCTGCTTGTTTGTTGAAAATGAAAGCATAGAATGTAGAGGTGGGGTATGAGAAGAAATATTAGGCATGATGATGTTCTCTCATTTAAACCTTTCCTCTGGCCACAATCTCAGCAGTAGTTGTCCAGGGCTACCAAGCAGCATCGCTTCCATTGATGCTTATTGGCCAGACCTTCACAGGTAAGCGCCACTGCTGTTGACTGTATATCACACTGACCTGAAAAGTGAGAGAAGGTAAGAGTGACCACCATGGAGTAGGTTTTTCAATTTCTTTCTCCTCAGAGATGATTATCTGGCAACATGTGCAAGCTGGGTGTGCAAAGTGCGCCAGTTGTCAAGGAAAGATGAAGCAAATGAAGATAATGCACGACTGAATGACAGAGATCTATGGAAGGTGAAAGATCACGAGCACAGTTTATTGAGCTGTTTTTGAGCCACAAAGTGCAGGTGGTAAGATTAGAGGCTGAAGATACATTCACAATTCTTGACTGTACAAGAATGCTGCAACACCTTAGTTCAGGACTCTTGGCATTAAACAGTTTGGCATTAATGTTCTATGGAATGGACTGAATAGAGACTCCTATCGCTTTTGGACACACATTTATGGATACACAATTATTCTCTAGCTTTCCACCTTCTCCCTTAACACTTCAAATGAAGGATCATGGAACCTGCTTTCTTCTCTGTTGTGCCATTAGTCTTCAGTAAATTGTAACCACCCTCACAATCATTTTCATTTCCTACTGCAGGTCAATGCACCTCCTGTTTAACCAGTACAGCGAGCGCTAAATTTATGTGGCATTAATTACTCAAAATATTGGGCTCCCTGATGAGGAAAGTAGCCACACACTACCACGGTTAGCTTTGGTTGCATGCCATGATAACTTCAATTCAAAGAAAGAATAAAGCTACCAAAAATCAGACAAATGGGGTGGGTTTATCAAACATCCAGTTCCTGCACTCGTTTTCAAGAGATTTTCAATTTAGTTCTCAGCATCTCATGTCTTTCAAACCAGCAAATATATTCATAAACTGGGAAATGTGATAGTGTTCAGGTGATAATTGTTTATTGTTTGAAAAAAAAAGTTATTTCAAAATGTTATCATATGAAAATACAAAGTTAAGTGCAAAGCTGGAATGAACATTTGACATTTGACCAAATATTTGTTTAATTCTGTGCCTTAACATTTTTAAATTGGCAATAAAAAGTATTTTTGTGAACATACCTCAACATTCCTCTTGACAAGTGGACATTTACAATATTTTCAAAATGGTCCATACCATGAAAATTAGAAGTATGCAAGTACTTGAATAAATTATCAAACCCTGCCCTGGGTCTTCAAAACATGTACAACTATCCATATATGTTAAGGATGCCTGAATATACACGATGAAGTGTAATGTAACATAACCATGTCTAACACCAGCCTTCACTTAATAAATTACCCTGATTTTTGCTGCACAAATATCTAATAAGATTAAAATCTTACTGAAAATAATTCAATTCTATTCAAGTGCAATTTTGACTGGTGCTTGATACAACATTACGAGAATCACTAACATTTATTTACCATGATAATCTCACAATTGCAGCATTGGCGTTTGGTTCTTGGAGTTCTGTGGCTTGAGTGGATGCTTTCAGTATTTAAAACTCTTAGAAGTTGAGAAAGGGGTTGAGAATAATTGAATCTGCAAACCGAGTAAAGGTCAAAAACTGATTAAACCCAAAATGTATACATGTAATTGTGGTAATCTAATTTTCAAATGTTTTTTGGACTATTTAGGATTCATTGGTATCTAATTGCAACTTCAGGAACAGGCAAATAACTAGAATTTTGCCTGAAATAATTTGCAGGCTTGCCTTTTCCCTGAGGGCAACTGAGAAAAAAAAGTTCAAAAAAGTATAAATGTTGCTGTATTTGTTCCTATTTGCTCAAATTACTCAATAGAGTAGAAATGTTTGGAAAATTACCATGTTCAACAATTTATACCTGCTGTACAGTATCCAAACTATTAACATTTAATAGGAAGAAACAGCTTTCTCTAACAATGGTCAAAACACTGATTCCAGTTAGAAAGTTTCATGCCCAGTTCTTGTTCATTTCATTAAATTTCATTGTATCCTCATGTTGCTATCAATAAGAAAATTATAAATGACTTTTGGGATATTGCCCTGCTCTTTGCTTCAGTAAACTGAGCAGTAAAATGTATTGTTCAGCTGTACTTTTCACACCTTCAATAGTCACATAATCAGATAGCTTGTGGTTTCTACAGCTGTTGCTTATATTATATAGTGTCATTTGAAAAATATTCATGTCCCTAATTCCTGAAAGAAGTCCATCATTAATGAAATGCAGACACAGCAATGAGGTCATAAAAAGCATACACTTCAACAACTCCACTTGAATCACAATGAAAAACATCGAGCATGTGCCAGGACAGGAAAAAAATAAAGAAAAAATGCCTTCTCCGATTATGTGTGCAGAGTTAATTCGATTGTGTCACTGCCTTTAAACAGTCTTAATTCTAGTTCCAGCAGACTAAACAATGCAATTTGGCCAACGTGATAATAAAGAGATCCAAATCCATGCATGCTTTGTAAGATACATCAATATAATTAGGATTTCTCAAACTGGAATATAATGGGCATTATTATTGATATCTTATTACAATACCATTTGCTTTGATTTTAAAATGTTTAATTTTTTTATCACTTTTAAGCAATTATTCCATTCTAAATTTCCACAGAAAAACATTCATGGTATATTAAAACTGAAAAAGCATTATAGTACATTGTACAATCATTCATTTTTCAGCATCTGCTACTTATAAATGTATTCCTTCCTTCATGGGCACCACCTGCTATTATGTACCAGACCACATTTACAGAAAAATACATCACAAAAAAAAGCAATTGCATGGTGATAGAAAGATGACAAATGGGAGAGTGGGAAAGAAGTGGAAGGAAGGAAGGATTCGCAGGGGATCAAAGACTGTCAGCATGTCACACCATGTGGTGGTCTGTTTTCTTAACTCAAAGTCATGCTCTTCAAATTTTTTAAACTTCAAACAACTGAAATACCACAACATTCATAAAGCAGAGCTGAACCATGGGAATAAGAAACAAAAACAGAGAAAGGTAGTGGACCTCAGCAGCAGATGGTAAAATTAACATGTCAACACTTTTTGCATTCATCTGGCCTTCAGAGTTTCACCAGAAAAATTGCAAGTTAAATTGAAGGAAAATGTCAGAACTAAATATAGAAAAAGAAATAGATTTTTATTCTGATTTTATGATGTTACTCTTTTGTTCTTTTTTTCCTGAATATAGCACAACTCTCATTATATATGATATAACAGTGTAGTTAAATCATTAAAGTAACAAAATAAATGGCTACACAAGAGAGATTTTTGAGAAGATTGTTTGAATGTGGGATCTCATCTGCAAGAGAATAGCTTTGTTTTTAAGCAATGGGACAAATACTGTGAAATTCTTTGCTATTTTCAAATGCAAATCAAATTATTCAATTAATATTATACTTGATCAAGAAAAAAGTGCCATAAAAAGCACCATGCAGTTAAGCATCTTAAGAGGCATTCCAAGGTCCTCCTTTACTAAATTTCTTATAAAGAACTCATTTTTTTAAAAAAGTCACATATTTAGGCGTTTGATTTTCTATACTGTTCATCCATAGCAAGTCGGCAAAAATAGGATGAATCTAGCACAGATAAAATTTGAAACATGTCATAGAGCAAAGTATAGTCACTGAACATAACATGGGGTTTGTAATTAATAGCACCAATATCCTTTAACTGGCATGCCAATCAGGGGTTTTGGCAAGGAAGTTAATTATTGCAAAAATGATTAATCTTTCAGATTTTTTTTGGTGAATAAATTCGATAATATTTCTGACTTTTCCTTTCAGCTTCTTTCTGCTTTCTATCATTTTCCAATTCTTCCTCCCCTCCCTAGGTCCCTTTTCACTCGTTTAATTTATTCTCTTTCCCAGTCCCTCCCTCTCTCTGGGTAAAGATATGCGTGCACTTTGCCCATTGAAATGTTCCCAGATGCCCTTTTTTTTTCCCTGTTCTACTTCAGCAACAGCTAATACCGTCTGCAAATTTTAAACTGAATGGTGTCGGGATTTTAAACTGAATGGTGTCTGAACAAGTCGGATTTCAGATAATAAAGATGAAGATGAGGATCAATTTCTTCCCTCAAAGTGTCATGCATTTTTGGAATTCCAAACCTCAGAGAGATGCAAGGTTATTTTTATTGTCATCTATTAAAACTGATGTAATATCACACGAAACTGCATTTGCTCTGCTGCAAGACAAAGATTCACCATCAGCAGAAAATGTCCCCGCGCCCCTGACAATCAGAAAAATTTGCCCCCAGCACTCCTGCATCTTCTGCAGACACACAGACTTCAGACCAAAACATCAGCAACCCAAGATCCAGATTCAAATCTCCGACACGATCATGAATTCTTCAGCGCCCGAGGCCCCTCAGGAGCTCTTCCCATCCTCAGTGCCCTCTCAATCCCAGTTCCGATACGTGGTACCTCTTCAGCCAGTCTCGTGTCAGTCTCCAGCAGTCTGCAGCTTGGTGTGGGCCCTTTAGCCGCATGCTGCCAACCTGGATTCCTCGCCTCAGGTCGCCAACAGCCCGCTACCTATGTGCTTGTCAGCTGTAAACCCCCTCACCGGTGAACTCTGGGCACGGCAGCACTGCACCCTTCCTGCTCCATCGGTAGATATGGGGGACAATGGATGGACGGATGGCCAGGGGTGGGGCGATGGATGGACGGTCAGGGGTGGGGGGAATGGCTGGGAGAGGAGGGGGGGGAATGACTGAGGGCTGGGGGGGGAAAACGAACTAGGGCAGGGTGACAGATGGATGGTGGAGGCTAGGATGGTTGGGCATTTTGATTACTGAAAAAAAGTACCGGTTTTTGGAGGCTGCCGGTGTTCAGAATCCCAGATAAAAGGTTAGGCACCTGTAATATATATTTACCTCCTATGGGTACAGTGTGACCAGATGAGATCCTCCAGCATTTCTGTATGCTTTTTAATCAATCCTCTCTCCATGTTACTACTTTATCCCTTATACCATGAATCCTTATATTCTAGATATCTTTTATGCAACACCTTATCGAATGCCTTCTGAAAATTCACGTAAACAAACAACATCCATCCACCTATTCCCCTCTATCCACTGTGTTCAACATATCTTCGAACACCAGTAAATTTCTCCAGCATGTCCTGTCCTTTCTGAATCTATACTAAATCCTCCTGAATGAACAATTGTTGTTTAAATGTCTTGTTATTTCTTCCTTCATGATAACCTCAACCAGTTAACTGAATACAGATATTAAACTAACTGGCCTATAGTTCACTGCCTTTTTCCTACGTCCTGTTTTGAAACAGTAGTGTCACATTTGCTGCCTTCCAATCCACCAAGATCTGCCCAGAGTACAGAGAAGTTTGGTAAATTATCACAAATTTTAACTTCTTCCCTTTTTTTCAGTACCCAGGAAAACATTCCATCAGAAACAGGGGACTTATCCACCTTTGCACCCCCAATTTTGCTCAGAACTAGCAAGTGTATAGGGGTCCTCACTTCCAATCGCACTCTTAATATCTCTCTTTAACATGTTAGTCATATCTTCCACAAAATAGTCAATCAAAGCGTCAGCCATTTCCGTATTACCCAATAGTAATTTCCCTGTCTCTGAGAGCAACGTCAGAACATCATTCAAGAGGGTGAATGCTCGCAAGGCATAGCTGGCAGGGTACTGAAAATCTGTGCCAACCAACGAGCAGGAGTGTTCACAGACATTTTCAACTTCTCATTGCTACAGTCAGAGGTTCCACCCTGCTTCAAAAGGGCATCAATCAGGGTACCCAAGAAGAATAGTGTGAGCTGCCTCAACGACTACTGCCCAGTAGCACTAACTTCTACTCTGATGAGAGCCTGGTCATGGCCAGAATTAACACGTACCTAAGCAATGATCTGGGCCCACTACAATTCGCCTATTGTCACAATCACTCCACGGCAGATACAATATCGCTGACTCTCCACTCAGCTCTAGATCACCAAGAAAACAGCTATTCATATATATGGCTGTTCTTCATCGACTACAGCTTGACTTTCAGTACAATTATTCCCTCAGTGCTAGTCAAGAAGCTACAAACTCTAGGCCTCTGTACCCTTCCTCTCTGCAAAAGATCCTTGATTTTTTTTTTAATCGGAAGGCACAGTCAGTACGAATTGGAAACAGCATCTCCTCCTCATTATCAACATAGGTGCACCCCAAGAATGCTTATCCCACTGTTCTACTTATTATACACCCATGACTAGCCACAATGCCAATGCTATCTACAAATTTGCCGATGACACCACAGTTATCGGCAGAATCACAAACAGCAATGAGGAAGCGTCCAGGAATGAGATAGATCAGCTTGTTGAATGGTATAAAGACAACCTTGTGCTCAATGTTAGCAAAACCAAGGAGATGATTGTGGACTTCAGGAGGAAGTCAGGGGAACACGACTCAATCCACATTGAGGGCTCAGTAGTGGAAATGACCTCAAATTCCTGGGTGTCAATATCTCTGAGATCTGTCCTGGAGCTTCCATGTCGATTCAATCACAAAGAAGGCTCACCAGTGGCTCTATTTTGTGAGATGTCTGAGAAGAATCAGTATGTCACCGAATACCTCTTCAATTGTACCATGGAGAGCATTCTGGTTGGTTGCATCACTGCCTGTCATGGATAAACTCTAGAGGATTGTTAACTCAGCCTGTGACATCACAGGCACCAGGCTTGACTCCATTGAGGACATCTACATGAGGCAGTGTCTAAAAAAAGCTGCCTCTATCCTCAAAGACCCTCACCACCCAGGCCATGCCCTCTTCACTCTTCTACCATTGGAAAAAAGGTACAGGGGCCTAAAGATGAGCACTTAACGGTTCATATGCAATGGGAACTAGAGACATACATGGGAAATAGAGAAGTGGAGAATGTACAAGAACTCTCTTGAGTAAAGGGAAGGAAATAGTATGGTTGTCTAGATTGGTAACATAGGTAAATTATGTTGGAGCACCACAAGGTAGAGTTGGATGATTTTGAATTGGCAAAAAATGTTCACAGTGGACATGGAAATAAATAGAGTTGGAAAGTAGAAGGAAAATAATGGACATATGCCATTAAAGGAAATGATGGATATTGCCTTATCTATAAAGGGCATGATTAGTGGTGATACCATACAAGATGGTAAGGTCAAGAGTGTAGTGGTAAATACATATTGAGGAATTTTAAAAACGGCCAGAAACAGAGGAGAGGATGATATATTGCCACGGAGAGGAGTTAACAAAATAGGTGCAGTTACTCAATACAGAGGCTGAGCAAAAATGTGGAGGAAACAGCTATTTGTCATGTTAATAAACATTTAAATGGAGAATTGAGAGAATAACAATGACAGAAAAGTAGTTGGAGCTGCCAATTAATTGTAAGATGGTAGCAAAGAATTTCTCAACATGCCTTTTGGAGGAGGCTGGGAGAGAAAAAGAGAGAACATATCGATGTAGCTTTGTAGAAGGCAAGCCAAGATTACGTGTAAATAGTTATGATGAAAATGCAGATTGGAGAGGGATGGATAAGGTAAAAGAGAAGAGTGTGAATAAAGTAAAAGTAAAAATTAAAAATTTATCTAAGTTTACTGATGACACTAAATTGAGTGGAAAAGCAAATTGTGCCAAGGATCTAGAGAGTCTGCAGAGGGGTTATGTCAATGAATGGGCAGATGGAGTACAATATTGGTAAATGTGGGGTTAGCCACCTTGGAAGGAAAAATTGAAGATCATATTATTATTTAAATGGCAGCAAATCGAAGCCTGCAGCCGTGCAGAAGTACTTGGGAGTGCTTGTGCATGAATTGCAAAAGGTTGGTTTGCAAGTGCAATCCCTCATTAACAGGGAGGTTATGCTGCAACTGTACAAGTTACTGGTGAGGCCACATCTGGAGTACTGCATGCCGTTCTGGCTTCCTTACTTGAGGAAGGATGTATGGCTTTGGAGGCAGTGCAGAAGAGGTTTAGCAGATTGATTTCAGAGATGATAGTGTTAGGTAATGAGGAGAGAATAAGTCATCTGGGACTGTACTTGATTGAATTTAGAATGAGAGGGGATCTTATAGAAACATATACAATTATGAAAGTCATAGAGGTGGGTAAGCTGTTTCGATTGGTGGGGGAGACAAGAACTAGGAAACTGTAATAGTACAGATTCTATCACCAATGTGTATATATACATATGTACAGATGGTAGTGTAGGATGACTGTGATTAGCTGAGAGTGTAGCCTCACCTACTGGCAGGTCTTAAAGGATTGCTCCTAGCCAGACCAGGTCATTCTGGACTGGTCGACCTACTTGTGATATGCTCCAGTCTTTTAGTTAATAAAACCTTGGTTTGGATCAGCAAGTCTTTGGTTCTTTCGACGCGCATTACATGAACGTAGTCTCAAATTCAGAGTAGGATTTAGGATGGAGAAGTGGAGGAACTGCTTTTCCTAGAGGGTGGTGAATTTATGAAATTTGCTGCCCATTGAAGCAATGGAGGCTATCTCAGAGAATATATTTAAGACAAGGTTGGATAGATTTTTACAAAGTAGGGGAATTAAAGGATATGGGGACATGGGGAAAAGGCAGGTAGATGGAGATGAGCCTATCATCAGATCAACCATGATCTCATTAAATTGTGGAGCTGGCTGGATGGGCCAGATGGCCTATTCCTGCTCCTATTTCTTGTGTTTTTGTACACTAGTTACATTGAAAATTGGGGAGAAGAAGAAGATAATTAGAAAAGAAGTGTAGAGCCATAGGAATATATGTAATGTTCTGCATGTCGGCTTGAGGTAAAAGTTTTGAAAGTGTGGTTCAAGTATACTTCGATGAAACACATTATTTTCAACAAATTCATGTTGGATTCTCTTGTATTTATGGAAATTCACAATTCAAATGAGAATTATGAGGATCAATTTAAGGCCCTCGGATGCCTGTTTGAGATGGGTGTAATGGTGGATGAATGGGGATTGCCACACAGTGCTGATTGCCATTGCCATATTTGCCTGAGTAAACCACTTCAAAAGCATAAAATGATTTACCGAAGCAATCAGGAACCCCACTGATCTTCGTTAAAATAGGGCAGGAATGATTCCATTTCATTATTTAATCCCCTGTCACACTTTAGAGCATTACAGACCAAGTCTCTGGGGCATCTAAATAAACAGGAGCCCTATAATGCCATGGAAATAGTACAGGGGACTGTTTCAGGCCTTCTAAAAAATCTTGTTTGTTTCTCTTGCCAAGATTTAACATCTCACAAGGCTTTAGGTTAATTATCATTCATTATTTATGCTTGACTGCTTATCCCCACTTATAAAAAATATTGTTGTCCAGTAAGATTCCTCTGAGCTGACTTGTTTCAAGAAAATATAAAGGGGTCAAAAATGCTGCAGAGCCAATTTAAAAAAATGTCTTGACAAATTAAAGTCAAGATGATGTATCAACCACATATCCAATATCATTTTCTCAACATCTTGGAACTAAAATGCAGGTGCCTGTTATTTATTTCTACTTCCCCTGCCAACACAATTTCTTATCATTAAAACAGCTTCTTCAAGTATATCTTTGTTTAAATACTGCAAACAGGTCTACTCAGATGCTCGTGAGTGCTTCCTGAAATAAGTTTGCAAGTACTCAAAAGAAGTCAAAGATTATTTCAAACAAATTCAAAAACAAACTATATAGCTTTTTTTAAGTACATGCACTGGCACTTCACAAGAGAGAAAAAGGATTGACAGGATGGGCTGAATAGCCTCCTTCCCCGTCATAAGGAAATCAGAAAATATGAAATATGTTTCCAAGCCACATTGTTTTCCAATTTCTTTTTAATCACTCTTTCTAATTTAGTTTTTTTTTTCTTCAAAAAGGCAGTATTTTCCACCTTTTAAAATAAACTCTGTTTGGAAGCTTTCAGTCAAGCATTTTTAGAGATTCTATTCATCTGCAGTCACTCTTTAGAGAATGCATTAACAGCAGAAACCAAGGTAATGGAAAAAAGGGCATGCTCCTATGACACCTTCTGATTTAAGTCATTATACATGGACATTCTATAAAATAGACAAAGAATTAAAAGTCAGCCTTTATGAAAACCATTACTAACATATTAAAATATGACAATCTATATATGAAATGCAGTGAAATGCCAGGTTCTTTGGGAACTAAATTAACTGCAGCCTTGGAAACACTTTCATACTTATTCTGTATCCTGGTGTTGACGCAATTATCAAAAGAACATCTGACAGCATCAGATTTAATTGAATTAATTTAGCTGTGTGAATAATCACAGAATTCCTGTTTTTTGAAATTTGTTCAGAAGACCAACACTGGCATTTTAAAATTGCCTATAATTTGCATTCTGTAGTACAATAGAAAAAAAACCTCACATGGGGCTTTATATTCACTAAGTCATTTTTGGATTCATTAACAAACAATAGTGTAAATGAACACTGTACATTGAGAAATGATTGCTCTCTATTATTTAACACAGTATTTTTTTAATAGGGACCAGTCTCTAGTTTTCAACCTAAATCTAGTACTAGAAAATATATTTATTTTTTTAATTTTGTGAAATCAAAATTCCTATTGCTTATGTCAAAATTTGTTTAGTGTATTGAAATAAATAGTTTTTTTCAAGCCAATATACAAGAAAAAGATAATTCTCTGATGAATATTGACCATCTCCAGAATAGCTATTTTTGTCTCTCACCAATATTGTAGATTTTTGTTCTCTCACATTCATTTTTCATGAATAAACAATATTGATCATTTTCAAAGTCACTTTTGCACAGTGAAGGGGCTTTGTGCAGTTAAATCATACTTTTTGTGCCAGGTTTTTGAATTCAAACTAAGTGACTTCCAATGAGCTCATCTTATTAACTCATGAAAATATTATGGCCAGGGTATAAAACTAATAATCATGTTAATGATAATTATTTTTATTGACATATACATAGTACTATGTGCATATGCCTGAAAGTCCTACATGCTGGAGCTGAGCAGGTACTTATAAAGAAAAACTATAACAGTGAGCTAATTGAGTTAAATCAAGAGACAATAAATACAAAATAGATAATAAATATTCAAATTAATCTGAGTACAATAATCCATTCTAAACCCTTGGAGAGGCAATTAAGCAATCAACTTTAAATGTAGAAATACATACTGGCTAAGACAAATATTTTTTGTTTTTATTCTATTTTTCAACACAAGAAAATTGGAACAGGAGTAGAATAGTTGGTCCTTCAATGTAATCATAGCTGATCTGCTGCAGGTCTCATCTCCTCTTCTGTGCCAGTTCCTCACAGCCTTCAACCCCAAAATACATCTACTTCCTCTTTAAATACCCTGAAATATTTCACCTCCATAAATTCCAGAGATTCACTACCTCTTGCAATGAAAAGTTCCTACATATATTTATTAAATCTTAAATGACCACTTGCTAATCTTTGAGATTCTCCCTCTATCAGAAACATTTCAATATCTTCTGTTACACGCCTTCAGAATTTTGAGTGTTACAAAAAGATCACTTTTTTTTTTCAAAATATATTTATTGAGCATCAAAAACAACTTTGTACACATTGTACATTGTGTTTCTTTTTTCTTTTTTTAACAGAAAAATCAAGACACATATAGACACCCCACTCCCCCATCCATTTTGGCACCTTTTCTGACAGTAATATCAGTATTGGTATTGGTACAACCACCTCACAGTTGTACTCTGAAAGTACTCATAGGTCACATTTTCCTAAACAGCAAAGAATATGTATCTCATTTCTTTAGCCACTTATCACAGGACAATCCTCTCATTCCAGGAATTAGACTAAAACATTTCTTTTGGATTACACCCAATAACAATCTATTTTCTTTCCTTAGATAAGGGAGCACACTTGAAGTGTGGGGAAGAGATACAGGAGGATCAGAGCCAGCTCCACCAGGCTGAGGAACAGATTCTTCCCAAGGGCAGTGAGAAGGCTGAACGACCAAAGGAACTGCTCACACTAACTATCCGAGACTCTCATATGTACAAAACAAAGTATTTATTTGTATTGATGAAATACTTGTCATTCATATGTATTGATTGCCGGTATGTGTGTTATATAACCATATAACCATTTACAGCACGGAAACAGGCCATGTCGGCCCTTCAAGTCCGTACCGGTTCACTTGAACAACTCCACTAGCTCCTCCACAAACTCCTGAGGAAGTAGATATCTGGCATGTGACTGCATGTTTTGCAGTGAGGACTGGAGAATTCTGTTTTGTCGGTTTGTACTTGTACAATCAGGTGACAATAAGCTTGACTTTACGTCAGTAACCTGTACAATTTGAATAATACTTTGCTGTTTTTTAAACATCAGCCCTCCAGTTATAAAAGTCCATATGGCATCAGCCTTCCTGCTGACTTGCTGCACCTGCCCCATGTACAATGCAAGGTTTCATCTTTTTATACGTTATTTTGTGTTCATCAAGGTGAGGTGTGTTGTACTGGAGGACTCATAGTTCAAGTGTGGTAAACAGAAATGGAGAAAGATAGCAGGGCACGCAGCATCCAGAGAAAGATCTTCCCACCTGTATCCACCAATTACTTCTTAATCGTTAGCTTGTATTCCTCCTCCTTCTCTCCCTCCCCCTCCCCCCAACACGCCTTTATATTCAGCTGCCTGCCTAATTTTAGGCACTGAAGTAGAGTTCGGTCCCAAAACATTGACTGCCTTTTACTTTCTCTAGCACTTTTGTGTACAGCTCTAGACCCGAGCATCGCTTGTTTACCTCCACCGTTCAGATATTATGATGAGTGAGAACCCTGATATAATTTGCTAAATCTGCCCCAACAAAGTGCCAAACATCTGACTCCAAATAAGCACCAATTAAGCATTTAGGTGAAACCTTTCCATTTTATCACGTCATCCTTTATCTGTCTAATTGTTAAACATAGTGAACTGCCTGGGAGTGAGTTGCCTCCACAACATCATCCCCTGATTTAGATCTCATCTGGGAGATGCATCATCCTAACATCTGCCAAAAATTAATCACAACTCCAAGTGAAACTCCTCTTCTGTGACATCCAACAGAAATCTAGTGCTGCTGTGCCAGAAGTAATCAAAAGAGGTTCGAGGGGAAAGTTGGCCTTGTCTAGTTCCCATTCAAGTCATTACTTTTTGGCAGAAGCCCCTCATTGGTACATGTGGGTTTGTCTGTTTGGGTCCATTATATTTGCCTCATGCAAACATCAGGCTCACCATCCTGACTGCCTTATTTGGCTCATTCCACTTTCTAGAAAGCTCACGTTCACCTACTGCTCAGTCTTCCAGCATCTTCCTTGTTCTGTCCTCATCGTGGGAGTGTGCATTTGAGACCTTTTTACATTTATTTTTGAACACATACATAATTTCAATTGTATTGCTGTCAAAACATGGGTGCTTGTCTAATAATAAATGTTAGAAAAGTCACCAACAATAATGCATAACTGTAGAAGTATGCACTGGGACAATGAGTAAGGCCACACAAGGAAAGCCTAAGGCTTTAACTGTCTGCATCAACCTCACTATAACAGCTTATTAAACGCATAGCAATCTTGTCAATCTTAAGTATCTCCCAAATTATTTTACAAAGTACATCAAACATTTTTTTTTCAAATTGTATTTCTTAACTATTTTTAAATATTGAACATATTTTGGATCTGAAGTTGTGAATATGCGTTGGGTAGCACAATCCTTGGGCGGTTTTATGAGTGAATTTGGAAGAGATGGCATTAATCGGAGAAGTATGTACAACTGCTTCATTATTTCATTTACTGTAGAGACGAAGGAGCTTTTTCTTCCCTGCTAGCAAAGACTGCACGCCTGAAGCTTTAATTTAATGCAAATTAATTGTGCAACTTCTTGAGAAACAAACCCACTCTATGCAAACTGCCAGATTATGCCTCTGGGTCAATAATATAGTACAAGCTTCAGGCAAATAATACTTCCTGTTATATATTTTATTTTTCATCAATGTTTATTGCAAGCTCATAAGATAAACCAAAACTTTAAAAAAAAACAAATATCTTCTTCACTTTAACTGCAATAGAAATCCAGACAACTGGAGAATCTGGACTTTTTGAAAATTCTCAAACTTTTTAAATTAAGCGGGTTTTTGTGTGCATGAACAGTGGCCACAAGCAGCCACGCTGGTTGACTTTAGTTTTCTTTAAAACTGCTCATTTTGATAAATGAAACATGCTGTATTTGCTAATGAATTAACTGTTCATTTCTTTTTTTTTAAATTTCTCCTTAAATCTGAATTTTAAATGTACTGCCTGAGAATCCTGAAAATCCTGACCAACCCAATCCCTGAGCAGACTGGATTTTTGGATTTCTGCGGTATTATTATAACCTGTGATAACTTTAGAATGCACCATTACTTAATATATTGTTGAAGTATTCTGATCAGAAGGAGTTTAACTAAACTCTATGGAATATTTGAGTTTTTTTTAAATAGAAAGATAATAGAGAAAGAAGAACACAATAAGAGGAACCCTTCCATTCTTCCCCCCCCCCCCCCCCCCAACAAGAAACCAAAAGAAAAAAAGTAAGAAAAGAGAAAGAATAAGAAAAAATTGGCTTCACCTAGGATGAAACCCACTCCCATCAAGGGACAAATAACCTGACTTACCAAGGGTCCTTGGCGCTGTGAGCACTGGGGGGAAGAGGCAGGGGAGGGGGAAATTATTAAAGATTTACGCCGATGTACCTTAGGTACGAATTCCATATTCTTAAAAATACATCATACTTATTTCTGAGGTTATAGGTGATCTTCTCCAGGGGAGCAGAATTGTGCATTTCTATATTTTGAGTATTTAACTTTGAACATCCCTGATTTTTATCATCATGAAATTCATTGTTTTATGAAAGTATCACATTGCAAATATTGTGATGAACTACATTATATAAAAAAATACAGCCATGCATCGAGTTCTATCCTGGTTACATTCTGGAAGTGGGGACACAAATTGATTTGGGCAGTTGATCATTATAAGGTACATCAAAAGATACCATGACACACATACAGTACATATTTACCTAAATTTCTATATAGTGCATACACATGCTTAAATACCATAGCTTAACAGCCTGGATAATTTTCGTTCGATTCTTCAAGATTGTGGTTTTGGTTGAATGAGACCATCCCAAGTCACATGCTAACATTTACAGTTTTACCACTTTCATTGCTTTATCATCTTTAGCTTCTATTCCAAACTGACAGCATGTCTTTTCTTCTTTGATTCTGCCAGAGGCTTGATTGGGGTAATTTATTAAGCCCTTATGGTGATCTCGAACGTATCTGCAATCGAACGTTACACGATCAGGCATAAGTTCAAAAGAAGAGAAAGTGAGATAGGGTCTGTGGTTCATTAACCATTCAGAATTCTGATGGTGGAGGGGAATAAGCTGTTTTTGTACCGTTGGGTATTCATCTTCAGGCTCCTATACCTCCTTCCTGATGGTAGCAGTGTGAAGAGGACATGACTGGGTGGTGAGGGTCGAGGATTGAGACTGCTTTCATAAGACACTGCATTTAAATGTCCTTTGATGGACTGAAGACTGATGCCTATGAAGGCGCTGGCTGGTATAACAACTCTCTGAACTTTTCTTGTCCTGTGCATTGGCACCTTCATACCAGACAATGATGTAACCAGTCAGGATACTTTCCACAGTACACCTATGGAAATTTGAGTCTTTGGTGGCATACCAAATCTTCTCAAACCTCACAAAGTGTAGCCGCTGGCGAACCTTCTTTGTAATTGCATTGACGTGGAGGCACCAGGATAGATCTTCAGAGATGCTGACACCCAGGAATTTTAAGTTCTTAATCCTTTCTATTGCCGACTGCTCAATATGGACTGATTCATGTTCCCCTGTTTTCCCCCTCCTGGTCCACAATCAGTTCTTTAGTTTTGCTGATGTTGAGTGCAAGGTTGTTGTGATACCACTCAACCAGCTGATCATTCTCACTCCTGTAGCTTCCTCATTGCCGTCTGTGATTCAGCTGACAACCAGGGTGTCATCGGCAAATTTGCAGATGGCATTTGAATTGTGCCTGGCCACACAGTCATGGTGTAGCGTGAGTAGAGCAGTGGGCTTAGCACGCTCTACTCAACTCAACTGTTGATTGTCAGTGAGAAGGAGACATTGTTTCTGATTCGTACTGACTGTGGTTTTCCAATGAGAAAGTCAAGGATCCAGTGGCAGACAGACTGTAGAGGCCTAGATTTTGGAGTTTACTGACCAGTACTGAGGGTATGATCGTGTTAAAAGCTGAACTGTAGTCGATGAATGTATGTGTTGCTATTGTCTAGGAGATCCAGAACTGAGTGGAGAACCAGTGGAGTGACTGTGATGGTAGGGGAATTGCAGTGGTTCCAAATCTTTACTTAGGTAAAAGTTAATTATGGGTATGGTCAACCTTTCAAAGCATTTCATCCCTGTAGATGTGAATTCTACTGGACAATAGTCATTGAGACAGCTCACTCTGCTCTTCTTGGTACCAATATGATCGATGCCCTTTTGAAGCAAGTGGGAATATCTGACTGTAGCAGCAAGAGATTTAAATTGTCCGTGAACACTCCACCAAGATGCTTGGTGCAGATTTTCAGGTATGCCTTAGGGCCTGAGACCTTCAACCCTTTAAAGGATGCTCTGACAGTGGCATCAGAGACAGATATCACAAGGTCATCATCTTCTGCAGGCATTCTGATTGGTACCATTGAGTTCTCCTTTTCAAATTGTGCCTAAACACATTCAGCTCATCGGGTAGTGAAGCATCACAGCCATTTATGATGTTAGGCATTGCCTTGCAGAATGTAACTGCCTGCAAGCTCTGTCATAGCTGGCAAATATCTGACTCTTTCTCCAGCTTCGCTTGGAATTGCCTCTTTGCTGCTGAGATCACCTTCTGTAGGTCATACCTGACTTTCTGTAAAGATCTGGATCACCAGCCTTACTCTCAGCAGGTTGCAAATTTTTTGATTCATCCATGGCTTCTGGTTGGAGCATGGGCACACACTCATCCATGCAGGTCTTGATGAAATTGGTGGCAGCCATGGCATATTCATTCAAATTTGAAGATGAGTCCTTGAATACAGTCCAATCCACTAATTCAAAGAAGTCCTGCAAATGCTCCCCCGCCTCACTCGACCATACTTTCACTGTCTTCTTCAATGGTGCTAGGCTCATCAGTCTCTGTTTGTACACTGGAAGTACAGCCAGGTGATCAGACTTGCTACAGTGCGGTCGCAGGATAGATCAGTTGCCATTCTTCATGGTGGTGTAGCAATGGTCATGTGTGTTGGTCATGCAGGTAGTTTGTCGGTGGTAGTTCGTGAGAGACGTCATCAGGTTTGCCTGGTTGAAGTCCCCTACGATGATCGGGAAGACATCAGGGTGTGCTGTCTCATGGCTGCTGATAACAGTGTACAGCCCCTCCAGTACTTGCCTGATGTTAGCCTGGGATGGAATGTATAACAGTGACCAGGAGGATGTTGGTGAACTCCTTCGGCAGATAGAATGGATGACACTTGATCACCAGATGTTCCACGATGGGTGAGCAGGACTGGGATATAATCATCACATTTGTGAACCTCAATAAATTGATGATAATGATACAAATGCCACCACCCCTGCTTTCTCCTGATGCCAGCGTCCAAAGCCCTCGGGCTGTAACGCTGTTTCCGGAATGCCATGTTCACCCATGTCTCCGTGAAGCCTATCACACAGCAATTCCTGACGCCCCTCTGCTGCTGTAACCTTCACTGAGTTCATCCAGTTTATTTTCCACATGTTGTACATTGGCCAGTCGGATGGTAGGGAGCAGAGGCCTCAGGGCTGAGTGTCTTAGTATGATCTGTAGCACCCCGCCGCCCCAACCCCGTGTCCATGTGACAGATCTTCTTTAAATGACTCATGAGTCGGCTGTTTTAATCGCTTGTGGTCCATTGGTGCTTACCATTCCAAAATACAGTGTTACTTACTGGTAATTTGGCTTCTATGACTGGATTAGAGTTGTAATAGTTCTGAACAAGATTATCTGGTGATTCTCGTATGAGCTGCAGGCAGTTGCCACTGTTAGGCTTCTTTTTTTAACCACTCTCATGGGGAAAACCAGTAAAGAACAATAAAATTTACTTATGTAAATAATATGTGAATCATTCAATTAAAGAAATATATAATATAATTGTTGGAAGGATTGTTCAGATAATAATATTAAATGGGTAACTCGGTATTTGTTAAATATGCTTGAGAAAACAACAATAACAGTAAAGTCATAATGTCATAATTTACCTGGCAGAGTAGTTTTCAGATTAAAACTCTGCCAGATTAGGAAGGGTAGAAATGCATGAGGCAATTAAGAGCACCAGAAATGGTCAATGTTGGCAGAGGATGACTTCAATCTGTATGCAATGATGATCTAGCATGACTTGTTCTAAATTAGAACGTAGCAACATTACTCATGCAATGGTTTCCATTTGCAAAAGTCCACTGCCCATGCTATTAAATGTGCTATCAATTAACAGGATCGTCGAGGAGTGATTTTCCAGTAAATTACTTACCAAGAAGAATTGGTTCATGTTTGTGGACCTCACTGCTACTTTAAATATTCAGGGAGTCATGTGGCAAAAATCATGCCCTGGCTCCTTTAGATTCCAGCTCAAGCTCAGAGCATGTCTACAAGAGCCATGCAGCTGGGACAATTTTACTGAACAAACTCTCTATATAACTCAAACAACTCCTTCTCTGCCTGGACTAATCTGGAAGCACTTTGCAGTCCTTGGCAGTGCAGGAGTTCAAGCTGATCACCACATGTTGTACTTGACTACCTGGCAATAACATGGGCTCAGTCCAACAGCTACAGAGTAGGGAGGAAGTAAGGAGGCAATGTCATTGATCTTTCTAATGAAGCATTCCATGAGTTGGTTGTAATTTTTTACGAACTGCGGACAAAGGGGAAAATGTAGAATAATTTACACAACAAGGAAAGCAAGTGTTGAAACAATTTTCGAGATTCCTTTGTTGTCATAGAAAATAGGCATAATATCACACAAAATTGACTTTAGTCGCCATAAAGGAGACAAGATTCGCCATCTGCACAAAATGCCCGGCGCCACTGACCTTCAGTGAAAGAGAAGCAAAAGAGAGTCCCCCAGAATCACCAAGTGTCCATGGATTTGCCTTAAGCGCCTCCTATAGACTCTGCAGCCTCACAGGTCTAATCCGACCTGAGCTCCAGATCTAAACCTCTGGTACAATCAGGAAGCCTTATCACTCTCTCATATCCCAGTTCTGATACCTGGAAACCCCTTCAACTAGTCTCCAGCCAGTCTGCTGGAGTGAGTCCCTTGACTGCAGTCAATAGCAGCCCACAGCCTCTGTGGGTTCCTCACCTCAAGTGATGCTTGTGTGTTCTTCAGCTGGAGAGCTCCTCACCAGTTTGCTGCCATAGTCACCATCCTGGGGGTGGGGGGGGGGGGGGGGGGGGCAGTCATCTCCTCTACTTCTCCTTCTCAAACAGAAGGTGAGATCCCCATTTTCGGGAGTCCTGTGGCTCCTTGGAGTCTGCAACCTCTCAAGGCTGCTGCCAAACACAGGTGCTACCATCTTGGCCCTAGACCCCTGCCGTTGCATTATTTTAAAACTAACCATCGTCAGTTCCTTGAACAGGCAATTTAAAGCCTGTACGGAGCTGTCAGTAGTTGGACTGGATGGTAGAACCCCATGCTCCACAAGTTCACATCAGTGGCATTGCTGTCATTGCCATGCTCCAATAGTGCCAGCATTTCTCTCTTCTGAACATCTCCATGAACATTCTGTTTATGACAGCAAATTTCTGCTCATGACTACTCATGTAAGCAACAAATTTCCTTTAAATGTTCTTCAAAAGGAGATCAGAAGAAGTACAATAAAGTTCATGAAATCAGCTGTAGCTGAGCCATTTGGAAAAATTATCCTGGGGTCCTCATAAAGATAGTATATTGGGAGATTAGTATAATGCTATGGAGCTTGAAGATCATTAAACATTAATCAACATGCCACATGTTGATTAGAGCATTGCCAACTAATATGCCAAAGTACGAATTCATGGGTTCATTCTAACACTTCATTCATTGCATAGAAAGAGAGCATACTGTAATTTAACTGTGCCAGATTTCTGTTGAGATTTTCTATCTCCTGCTGTAACTTCATTTCTGTCATTTTTCTGGGATTTCTGTCAAATCAGAGCAGACATTTGCCTGTCTATTTCAGGCGCACCATGTTGGAAGAGTATGTTTAAATTCAATTGCTAATTTAACAATAAAAGAAGTGTAGTACATTGCCATCAAGTGATATTTGCTTGAGCATTTTAGATAGGAGCACTAGTCTTAGAGTTGCACATCTTTTATAAAATGTCCATTGCTCCAATCAACAACTTTCACCCAGGTTCGTCAGAAACTTTGCATGAAAGTCAAATTTGGTCGCAAATAATTTTTGGCCACATTTCTTTTTGGTCTATTGAAAAGCTGTTTTGCATTGTAATGAATAATAAATTTACTTTGCATAAGAACATACCAGTAATTTCAATGTGAAATTCCATTGGTCATTTAAACAATAAATATTTAAGTATTTTCATATTTTCTGTTACATAAAAGAGTAATCAAAAATGCCCTCCAGCAGAAATAAATAAAGAGTTCAGTTCCACTGTGGTCAGAATAGCGCATCTAAACAAGCCAATAATTCATTGCTGATTATCCAAATAAGAAGATGCTCCATCACACAATGAACTAGTGCCAAAATCCACAAAAATATTCTAAAGAGCCAGTTAACTTAAGTTCAAAAAGTTCTCCAAGTGCAACCAACACAGCAAATTTAAATGGACTAGGAAAATAGTAAATCTCCCAGAAACTGAATTCATCAAAATCAAAGCCCTTCTCGCATAATGCCAGACATGAGTGTACAAAAAGAATTGGAAATTAAACCAAAGCATAGATGCACATAGATACTGGGAAAAAAAAAATGGATGATCCTTTTTTGTTTAATTTCAGAAATTCCATTTGCCCTCACCCCAGCCACCTCCCCTCAGATTACCCATCAATTTTTTTGTGAGATAAATAAAGATAAACGCCCTTCAATTAATGCAGAGCAAAATCTGGAAAATTCTTCTCGTCCTAACTAAACAAGCTCACTTTGCCAAGTACCCATGAAAATATATTGTTAATTTCAATACTATACGTGGACAAAGGTTAAAAAAAAATACAAAGTAACAACGCTCTCAGCGAAGACAAAAATGAAGGTGCATCTTGTAATGACAGTGACTTTCCATACTTCAGCTTGTGAAAGAACTAATATTATCTTTGCAAGCAGAAATGGCAACGGCTTTTTTTTTGCAGCCCCTACACCAGAGATAATAGTAATGGAAGTTATCGTGTTTTTGAGTTGTACAATATCTGACACCTCAAAATGTTGCATTCAGTTCAATGATTTTATTTACATTTATCTTCTTTTTTACATATCCATTCTCACTGGCAAAAAAATAACAAATGCATTTGCATTGTCACTTCTGCTTTGCTCTAACATTATATCTACAGTTAATCTTCCAGAAAAAAACTCACTGAATTCATCAGGTACATAATGTCAAAAAAAAACCCAGTACTTCAAACATGACCATGACACATGATTTCAGAACAAAGTTTCACAGCAGTGGTGTTTGATGGTATACGAATTAATAATCCAGCACTGCATCAAACTTAATCTTTGAGCATTTTCTTTTATGCCTCCATTTTCATAAATGTGCAAACATTATATTTTTTTTTATTATTCACCAGTCACTTAAACTTCAAGCTTACAAAAGAAGAGCCAAGCAACAGCAGGAGCTTAAATAACTCATGGCCACCTATGAGATTCAAGAATATTTTAGCCTGTTTATCAATTTCATTGAAACCATTCATTCACTTTGGAACCCTAATATGAACCAGAGAGTGCCTTAAAAAGAGCAATCCTTCTGCTCAGAGGAAGGTGATCTGGAGCGACATCTGAGGTGGAGATTTTCAGTGGTCAGGTTACAAGTGTGCCTGACCTGTACTTTGGACTCACCAAACCAGACCCATTGAAAGATTATTACTGTTTGCTTTGTTCTTTACCATGAAGAAGCTTTATGATAAATTAACTGTTTTCTGGATGCATCCCAAAATTAACTCAATTCCAACTTTCTCCTGACCTGCCAAACTCACTTTTATACCATCAGATACTCAGTACATTTCCCCTACTCATATCCATCCACTGATAACTAAGCTTTCAAATACCAGCATTACGTCTCTTCTTCCCTCCATTTTAAAGACATTTTAAAATTCACCTATTAGATGAAAAATTTAATTCTCCCCAAACACCACTTCCCTTTGCTGATTGTTATCTCGAAGTAAAATAATTCGATCATGATATTGGCACTAGGTAACATCAATCGAAATTATATATTTTTCTTGCCTCGACCCAACTTTCTTTTCTCTTCTGTTTGGGTAACTGAAAACACAAAATTTCATTCATCTAATGCTAACTCAACAAGCTATTTTTTCCAAGTACCCACAGAAATATATTCTCAATTTCAATGCTATATACGGACAAGGGTAAATTCATCTGTTCATTAGAACTGTTCAGCAGCAAATTAGAAAACTCATCCTTTCAAAGTATTGAAGTTAAAATGTTAGGGAAATATAGTAAAATCAACTGAAGAATGCAGAAAAACAGAATATCGTCAACACTTACTTGTTTTTCTTCACAATAATTCTCAAAAGAATGGTTAAGATATTTATGGATATTTTCAATTTTACACATTAGCTGTTATTAATATTTTCAATTGAAGTTCTTGAGAATTATTCTCTGTTGTCATTTTGTGGTTTTTTCCAGTTGAGTTACAACCACTGTTGCTGTAATAGAAATGATCACAAGGAAATATAAATTGAAACATTATTTTCAAATAAAAGATGCAGGTATTACGATTCAAGTGATAAATTAACTGGCTTGAGGATAAAGTATTGTCATTGCTGATATGAAAAATGCACTTTATTGAAACAATATGGAGATGTTATCAAATGTATCATATTGAATGGGACCAGAGAACTCTGTTTCGACGGGTTGTTCTTGTGCAATCAGATGACAATAAACTTGAGTTGACTTGACTCAATTTTGCAAAGTTAAGACATCTAGACCTCACAACCTGAGCTAATCTTCTCTTCAACAAGCTTTGGTTTTGCATCTTGCCAAGAACTTGTGAATAAAGGTATAAATTCTTGTACTTGCCCATTGGAATCCACTAGAATTGCTGGAAAATCTAGAGTTCCGCCATAAAGATGTAATGACCAAAAGCACAGAGAAGGATGGCAATGAATATCTTAGATGTTTACCATCAGCTAAAACAGGTTCCATATGAAGCCCAAAATCTTAAGTGTAAAAGCTTAGCTTTTGTTGCTATAAACGTGCCACACAGTACTGCATTCGGAGGCTGGGCTCTGGGGGCCAGTCTAACACTGCCACACGCGAGTGGATATCTAGGTGTGGAGGTATACCATTGTATTTAGAAGAAAACTTATCTTAATTCATGCAAAATAAGTTATTTGACACTAAAAATTTACTTCAACTCGTGCGGAATCTCATTCTTTTTCTACGGAATGCCTCATTCCATGTTGGAGATTTTAAAAATATATTTTCTGTACATCATTTGACATTGAATTCAATGATTTAACTTTAACATCCTGAATTAGACTCTGCATTATAAATTAAAGAGGCTTGCAATCATCTGATCCATTCACAAAGACTAACGGATGAACAATTTCAGTTTCTGATGGTGATAAATTACCCACCAGATGTACCTTTTGGGAAGCTATAAGGACAGTAAATAGCAAATGTCTTGAATTTGCACAAAATAATCATAACATCTGGGCCATTAGCTTTCTCTACCAAGTTCAGAGAATCATTCATTTCTTTGTGATGTAGAATCAATGATGTCATGCTTTTAACTTCATGTAAAGTATAAATAAACTAAATGTAAATATATCTTGCAAGTATTATGTTTGAATTGTGCATAAGTGTATTATGGTATTTTATAAATATTATATATTTAATATATAATATTCTAATGTATTGTATTCACACATATATTAATGATGTTTGATTCACTGTATATATTTTCCAATTTCACATTCCTCATCCAGAATGATAATTATGCCTATGGGTTGGTGTAGCAGTAAGCACATCGCCTTTACAGCGCCAGCAATCAGGACTGGACCAGGGATGAAACCCTGTGCTGTCTGTAAGGAGCTTGTACATTCTCCCCATGTCTCTGTGGATTTTTCCAGGAGTTCCTGTTTCCTCCCACCAATCAAAACGGTTAATGGGATGTAAATTGGGCAGCATGGACTCGTGGGCTGAAATGGCCTGTTACTGTGCTCTATGTCTAAATGTAAATATTTATACTAATCCCACTTGCCTTTATTAATTCCATATCCCTATGTGCCTTACTCACTCAAGTACATATCAAGAAGCTTTTTCAATAGGGTTACTGTTCCCACTTCCACCATTTCCCCTGGCAGTTCATTCCAAACACCAGCTACATTTTGGGTCATATAGTTGCCCTTCAGATCCCCCTCAAACCTTCTCATGATCACCTTAAACCCATGTTTACTTGTTCAAGACACCTTCACCATGGAGGGAAACTCTGCCCATCGGCTCAATCCATGCCGTATAATTTTATATATCTCTATCATGTCTCCTGCATCACTCCAGGGAAAACAGATCTACTCTACCCAATCTCTTTCCATAAATTAAACTCTCCAATTTAAACAATATCCTATGTATCTTTTCTGACTTGTGGCAACCAGAATTGTAGAAGTGCAGCCTAACACTTTGTTCAAATGTAACATGACACCGAAACTCTTAAACCCAATGTCTCAGAAAATGAAGGCAAACATGCCACACAACTTCTTTCCATGTTGCTTCTTTCAGGAAACAATGTCCGTACACACCAATGTCTCTCTCTTGAACAACACTATGTATGCCCTGTCTTACATTAAATGCACAAAATGTACCACGTCGCATTTGTACTTTCTAAAATGCATCACTTCAGACATCAGGTTGTTTTGTGCAATGAATTCTTTTATTTCCACTTACGACATTTTACCAGTGGAAATAAGGATTGCTGAAATATCATACTCAGCCATTTGATCCTTAACTAGTAATTTCTGAGAAGGAGGAATAACTAACTTCACCTAGCTTTTGTAACTATGGGGTTGTACTCATGCTAAGCTCAGGACAACCATGTCCAATTGAATATAAAATCTAGAACTTTTTCAGTTAGTAGAGCAACGTATCATATAAAATGTTAATGTGGAACACTGAATAAGTGCCATTGCAACTATGTGAAACACCCTCAGAAGAGAAATTGCATTCTTTATTATTCAGGTTGACAAATTAATTACACTGGACAACGGAGATTTTGCCTCCTGAATACTTTTTGGGTGAATTTTATGGATTTTGGGCTGATGATCAGGAAAATCGCCTTAATATTTTCCTATCATGTACCATTTTTTAGATATAACCTATTTTTGTGATTTCTTGTCATATTTTGTCCACTCATACATTGCCAACAAAGCAAGCTGTTTTGGACAGACCAAGCATCCCTGGGCATGCACTCAGTGCAAGTGCTACGCAAATGTTGTCTTAGGCCTCGACATGCTTAGTCAGGATAAATGCAGACAGCCTATAAAAACAGCTCGCATACTGAATACAGATGTTGTGTATTACATTGATATAGAGTGAATGCATGTTGATGCACATGTTCTTCAGGCAATAGCATAGTGAGTGTACTTAACAATTGCATTTATTATCTTCAAGAAGATTCAATACAGCAGAAATGTCTCGTCAATGTTGCAACAGTTTCAATACATTCTGTTATATTTAAGGCTCAAAGACACAACATGACTGTAGTTATTAAGAAAGCCTAGAGCTCTACTTCAGTTGTAAAATTTGTGACCAAGAGAAACCCTGGACCCCTCATATTTGTTTTGCAACATGTGAAGTCAACCTGAGAACTTGGCTCAGAGGAATCTTATGCAGTTAAACAAGCTAAATTGAATAAAAGTTAATTCAATGTTTCTGCAACTTCCTGCATGATCTGAAATTATCTTTATCAGGAAGCAAATCTTTTGAAAAAAAATAGTTGTCTCGTGTTATTATCAATCAATAAAGAACAAAATAAGTGAGTGTATCTTTCAGTTCCGTCCTGGATAAACTCATAAGTTCTGTTTTAATTTTGGCAACTTCCAATTAGAATTACCCCTCAATTTAAAATTTCCACTCCTAGAGCTGAGATGGGAGATTAGTGATTTGCACGCTCATTAAATCACAAGTCAAATGTGATTTCTGGAGTACTGCCATATTTAAAAATTCATAGCAAGCTTCAAGTGATTATTGGGTATGCTGGTGACATTGGTAGAAATGGGTGGTCTTGTCTGAGAATGAGAAGGGAAGCTAAGAAATTGCGGAAAGCTGCAGTGTATAAGGATACGAGAATAATTTCAAGGCCTATATTTCTAGTGGAAAAATGTGATTTTGTTTATTAGGATTAATAGACAGAAATTTGAGTGTCTTAGATATGGTAACAGAGAGAAATAACAATATTTTATTAAATATGTCAGAACCATATTTATGACACTTACCAAAATGTTAAGACTTCTTGCAGATGAAGATCTCCTCCCAAAGTAATAAAGTCATTAAGAGAATGGAATGGCACACTGTTCTGCATCTCTGTAAATTGGCATTATTTCTAAATGTGTTTTGACTTGACTAAATTGTAATATAAAAAGCACCTCCTCACCATCTAATATAATGGCAGGGTAAATTTCAATGTAAATATTGATCACCACCAAGCTCAAAGCCTAGCAGATCTGTACACAAAGTATCCCAGTCACATTAGACTAAAGCCATTTACATTAAGAACTTGAATACTCTCCATCTGAAGTCATAAAAAGAAAACCACAGCCATCTATTGCTTGTCTCAATGTATCCACTAGTCATGAGTAGGTATATCCCCATTCAAAAACTGCCAGTTCCCTGATATAAAAAAACAAAACTGAAAGTTACCTTCCATATCCCAGCCATGTATTGCTGTGCACCGCTGTGAAGATCTTTCACATTTGCAACCATTCACTACTCTATTTATGATGAATACAACTGCTAATTCATTCAAAGTGTGGGCCACACTTTATTTTGACTATGTTTTGCAGTAGGAAGTTCGAGTAATGATGGAAGGGAAAATTATTTTGAGTTTAAGACAGAGACAAGAGCATTCATTTTTGGCCCTAAGTTAAGTTGTTATGCATTGAATTCACTCATATTCCAGTTCTTTTAACTTTACATTTTCTCTCAAAGTTAAAGTATGTTATAGTTAATTTGTCTCATACCTTATATCCGAGACCACAGAATTTTAGAGCACACAAGAAGACCATGGGGACATTATTCATATGCCAGCTCTTTAAAAGCTGTTTCTTTTTCTTTCATATTCAGATTTCTTTCTCCAGAATTCTTGAAGTTAGCCTATTTCAAATTGTTATGCCTTTCAGAAGTTCCTATGGAATCAATTTCTATTTCAAGTATTGTATTCCAGACCCTAAAAACTCTTTGTGAAAAAGTTTCTCCTCACTTCCCCTCTAATTCCATTACCAATTACAGTATTTTAAATTTTCCAGGATTGTTGTTCTGAAGAGGGCACTCAAAATAATTGAGGACTCCTTCCACCCCACGCACAGCATCTTTTAGCAGGGGAAGAGATACAGGAGGATTAGAGCCAGCACCACCAGGCTGAGGAACAGCTACTTCCCATGGGCAGTGAGAATGCTGAACGGCCAATGGAACTGCTCACACTGACCATCCGAGACTCCCATAGTCATAAAACAATTTATTTATTTATTTATTTATTTGTCTAGATTAATACTTGACCTGCATATTTATTGTTTGTCTGTATGTGTGTTATGTCTTGACTATGTCTGCATGTTTTATACTATAAAACACTGTTTTGTCGGGTTGTACTTGTACCATCAGATGACAATAAACTTGAATTGATGACACCTGGTTATGGACTAGTGAAAGGAAATAGTTTTGACCAATTTGCTCTATCCCATAAATCGGAATACTTCTCATGTCTTTCCTAATCCTTCTCTACACCAAGGAAATAAACTCTGGTTCCTCAGTTTCTATGCACAATGAATTCATATAATTTAGTATCATCCTTATAAAACCTCTTTATGAACATCTCCATATTGTGTGGAGTCTATAATCTACTCAAAACTCCAATTGGTCAAAAGAGTGCTTCTTTACCATTTTATTGTTCTGCCCTATCACTTTCAAGCACTTGAGATATGCATCTTCAAATCCATGGAGAATCTGTATGAGACCTGCACCGCGCCCAAACAGTACCAGACAGATCATCCAAAAGTAAATATGGCAGATGCTGTAAATCTGAAATCATACGGAGAATTTCTCAAAAACTTGGACATCAACAGGTCAGATAATGTCTATGGAGAAAGAAACAAGGATAACATTTCAGATTGATGGCCTTAATGGTAAAAGATGGAGATAATATCAATTTTAAATGGTGCAAGGGAGAAAAAAGCCAACAAGAGAAGTGAAATCTGTAGGTCAGTCTGTAGTGACTGAAGTTGGCGAGAATGCTGACTGAGGTAAATCCAACAAACGTAAATAACCATGTATATATATATATATATATATATATATATATACACACACAAACACACATATATATATATATATATATATATATATACTGGGGAGGCATAAATATGAGGAAATGAGCAGGTTCTGAATTAACCAGGAGAGATGAAACATAACAGAATTGTGAAATGAGTAAAGAACATATACGGATCTCCAGATTTAAATACCTGATCTTAACTCTTCTTGAGTCTTTAAATTTAGTAATTTCTAAATGATTTTTGATTATAGTTCACATACGCTAAATTTTTTTCTCGTCACTCAGATCGTCTCCCTTTCAGTTTACGATTTTACCCGTTCCCCCACCCCCCCCGCCCCTTTTTGGAATACAGTCCACCTTGCTTGTTTCATTGCTCGGAACAAAAGTTGGTTCTTCTGTAATGGATCAGAAACAATAGTGATTACAAAAGTTCTCTTAGATGCAGTAAGGGAATCTTCACCCCTTTTCTCTTTGAAAGTAGATTGAGGAAAAGCAATTGGACCTGAAGTCCCTTGTAGTTCCGACTGCATCACTTGTATATTTCTCCAACATGTGTAGACATATGCTGCAGTGTCCTCTGGTCATCTCTATCAAACAGTGAGCAATGCACTGGTCCTCAGTGTCCTTAACTCTAACCGCCTAATTCAGCCTTTGAATCCCATATTATATTGGTGATTTGTAGAAATGTATCAATTATGCCCACCACTTCTGTTATGGTTTCAACTCTTACTAAATATCAGGGATATAGTATTCTAGGAATATCATATCAACTTGAAAGAACCTATTCTTTGATCTTTTGAAATCTCTTTTCTGTTGTAAAATGTTCCATGTACACTGAGCAACAGAAAATTATTGGGATGGTTACTCAAAGGAAGGACTTCCTTGCTAAAGAGAAAAATTAAGTAAAGGTGTTTTGAAGTTTAAGTGAAAATAAAAGAACCTGTGGATGATGGAAATACTCAGCAGGTCATGCCGGATCTATGGGAAGAGACACGATGTCAGATGGTTGGAGGAAAGCAGCAAATAACCCGTTAGACTGCTCACAAAAGAACCCTTCTCACTGTACTGGATATAATGTGACATATAAATTTAAACTTAACTTTAAAACAGTCATTATTTCAAGTCATTAGAATATAGGACTAAAGTGGGTCAAATGAATCATGGTGGCCAACTTATTGTTATTTCTGTGGAATCAGAAGAAATCTTCCAAAAAATTATGAAAACAAAAACTAAGAATAGAATAAAAACCAAAAATAATTCTGCAGGCAAGTCCTACATGTCGAATGGACACATATTGTCCTAGTCAAAGCCAGAAACTGGCAGACAAAAGGATTTTGACTGTGGTTCTACTGTACAGGAATAACGCTGACCTACTCTGACATCCTGCAAGGAATACTTTTACTGAATCTCATCTAATAATAATTGTTTTAAAAGGATAAATATAAATTGATTCTTTAGGGCTTTTGAATTATTAGCAAACTGCTATAAATGAAGCAAAAGGACCAAGAGTCTAATAGCGCCAGCTCAATAATAAAATGTTCTCTGCTTTTTCTGTGTGGCTCCTGTGGATGGTGCAAAATGTAAAATTGTAATATATGTTATTCTTATTGCTTATGACATAGTGCCTGAAGCATACAGGCAAAAATTTAAGAAGCTGCAGAAAACTCCCTTTGGTACTTAAAGAGAATTAGTCATGGAGCTAGAGGATATTTAGAAAATGTGGTTAGTTGTGGAGAATGTAATAGATTATAATGGACTACAACAACTGATTTTTATGAAATGACTACCAGATGGGTCAAATATATCAATGCTTGACAATGAGTTCAAGGTCCAAATATATTTATGTAAATGATGCAATCATTTTGAGATCTTGAAAAATTGTGATGAAGATACGAAACATCCAGTTTTTCCACCTGATACACAAATGCTGGATCAAGTAATTATGTCATATGGTTTTAGCTTGTAATGAACCCCCTAATTTGGTGTTGTTAATAAATCAGAATGCAATACAAACCAAATACATTGTAAGGCACAAATTGGATGATGGATTGATAATGTAAAATAAGAACTGACTGGCAGGAGGATGATTGAATGACACAAGGTGAAACCAAGCTTGAATGAAACCATATCTGCTGTAAAATGTTCAGCATATGAAGGATGTAGAGAGGTCAGCAGCAACTCTAAATGTACTTGAACCAGTTTGATTTAAAATTCCACTTAATAATGAAATTTCTAAGAGTAACAATAATTATATCTAAAATTTAACATGAAATATTATATCTGTCAACAAAAACAAAGTCTAAACAGCTTGAACAGACAGAGATGAGCACATTTAACGGGTGGATTTGCAAGGACAATGAAGGCCTTTACAGTAGTTGTAAGTCATGGATCAAATGCTGCTTGGCACCTGATTGACCAGAAGAACCTAGGTAGTAGAAGTTTCATGAGATAAGAGGACAGAAAGCGAAGTACTGAAGGGCTCTCTACACAGTGATTGACTTGATCTTCACCTTGCACAATTCCGAGACAAATGCAGAGAAAAAACTTAGCACCGCACTGCATTTGGGAAGAACTGTAGAACCCGCCTCAAAATTGGCTGCTCACAGAAATTCTTTTCCACCTTATGCTCATCCATGTTGACATTGCAACTTTTGACACTACGAAGCAAGTCTGCAATAGACTTCAAGCAAAGTTGCATCACTGCCTTACCATTTGTCCCAATCTTCATCTGCTCACTGTGTTAATTGAAGAAAAGATACTTGAAGATCTTGACCTCTGACCTGGCATAAAATTATAGTGTGCTGGGCAGAAGTGATTCATCCCTTCCTATCTTTATCTGAGGTCTGCATCTTTAAATCACCCGAATGATACAACCATAGATCCTATAACATTCTCCAAATTCACTGGGCGCATCCCAATGTCAATGTCCTCCTTCAGGCCACCATTACTTTGTACTGAGTCCTTATGTACACTTAGCAGAGTGGATGAGCTTGAGGGCACACCTGATTCTAGGCACTAAAAAAAAGAAACAAATTCATGAGAGTATCTAGCAGGAAAAAGATTCAAAGGTGTACTGAAAGCCTCCATGAAAAAGATCAGATGTCATCTAATAATATCTGGTCATGACCATTCTACATGGAGAAGGTGCATTTAGAATGGTATTGAGAACTTCACCCCATATATCTCGAGCACACAAACCTGCATAAGAAGCAGAAGGAGCACATTAAATCAGCTCCCCTTAGTGTCAGACACTTCCTGTCCCATCCACAGAAGCATCTGTAGTACCTACAATGGCCATATAAGCCAACTCACAATGCTGAAGTGAATGCAAATAACATTGATTCTAGATGAGACATAATCTAACAAGAAGAAGAAGAAATAAAAACAAAAAAAAAACACTGTAGACACTCAGAAGGTCCGCTAGCATCAGTGGAAAGAGAAATCGAGTTAGTAGCTCTGATTGAAATTTGCTCCATTAATTATTTAGCCACATTTGATATTTTCTGCATCATCCACTGGTCTGTTTCGTGCATTGCTTTGAAAAGCCTTAAAATGATGGGGTAGATATTAATTTCCAAGGAGAAACAGGAAATGCCATGGTGTTAAAAATTTAAATTTGGAATGTTCTCAAAAGCGTGCATGCTGACATAATAGTGGGCTACATGTGGTTTGTCTTGAAGAGACAAGATAATTCCTTATCATTAAATTAATTAAATTCAATTAAAAGCCTGGATTGAATTTAACAGCTGCCTTCCAGATCTACAAAATAGCCACTGCAAGTCACTGGACGCCTTCCAAAGCCAAATTTGATCCACCGGCTGATTTAGATTGGGAACCAGTCAACTTCTGCCCTCACATGCTGTAGCATATCATTCACTTGGCAGCCATAGCTCATGCTGGCAGCATCTTGACTTCCTGTTCACTTTGGGTGTAAGTCAAATTTCCTTTCCTTTTCTTTCCTGAAGTTCTTTCATTTATCCTTGATGTTTATTACATAATTCAGTAATATAAAGGAAAATAACAAAACAAGGATGTACAGGCTTTGGAGGCAATGCAGAAGAGGCCTACCTGATTGATTCCAGAGATGAAGGGTAAGCCTATGAGGAGAGATTTAGTCATCTGGGACTGTGCTCGCTGGAATTTAGAAGAATGAGGGGGGGGGATCTCATGGAAACATATAAAATTATGAAAGGCTGGGGGAGTCTAAAACTAAGGGATATAGCCTCAAATATCCAGAATAAAAGATTTAGGATGGAGATAAGGAGGAACTGCTTTTCCCAGAGGGTGATGAATCTGTGGAATTTGCTGCTCATTGAAGCAGTTGAGGCTACATCAGTAAATATTTTTAAGACAATGTTGGATTGATTTTTACATAGTCGGGGAATTAAGGGATATGAAGAAAAGGCAGGTTTGTAGAGATGAGTCTATCATCAGGTCAGCCATAATCTCATTTGAATGGTGGAACAGGCTTGATGGGCTCCTATTTCTTATGTTCTTATGTAAAAGTTTTGGTTCAACTGCGTATGATTGAAAAGCAATACTCAATTTTCCATTATTCTGTTGAATAACTTTTAAGTTGAAGTGTAAAATTTTTTTATCTCAATTTTGTATAAAATGTCTATTCTCTTTTCAGAACTGTCCTTATTTATAATGTAACAATAGTCCCAATAAGATGATCTTTGCCCCCAATTTAATTTTCTGCCAATCCCATTAACCCCAAGACCCATGTAGTCCATAAATTTATTTATCTTAGCCTTGAGTGAATAGATTTAATGATTCCATATCCAGAGGTCAGGTATAAAGAATCCCAGTTTCACTGCCTTTAAAGAAAGCCTTCTTCATCATCTCAATGTTAAATTGGGGACCTCTTTATTTGGAAAATATGCCCTCCACCTACTTTGAGGCTCCTCTTAAGGGTAACATTCCCAGAATCCTCTGTTTCTGAATTTTGATGTTTTAATGAACTAATCTCCATTTCGTCTGAACTCCAGGGAATAATATAGGCTCTATTTATATTCTCAGGACTATTCTTTTTTTTTGTTCCCAAGAGCTATTGGGTTATTTCTGATTGAACACTTTTTCTATTAGATCTGTCTGTTTTCCTACTGATGCCTGAGTATCTCTTTGCACCTGAATATTATCCCATGGTGTGCTGCGATGCCTGCGGTTCTGAGCACAAGTTTGGTTTCCCATATTTGCAGCACGTACAGTGTGTGGTGTCCTGAACTTGTTGAGCTGCACTTTAATATCCTTTTCAGTTTGAATTGTCACATTGTCCTTTACTTAATGTTTATTTCAATAAGGCAGGCAAGCAAAAGCTCTCCAGATCTTACATGCTTTCATATGATTGACCACAGAAGGGGAAGAAGATCCCTGATGGATTAAAACATATGGGTAGATGGTTTATGAGGAAGTGTGGTTCTTCCACCATGAATACTGGGCTCTGCGCCTGCTGAAGACATTGGATGCCCAATTTTGTTGTTCAATTTGAATTGAACTCATTCAATATGAAAGTAGTGCCACACAAAAAAATAGACAACATCTTCAATGGGAGGAAGGAGCATTATCTCCATGAGGACAATATCATCATTTCTCTCAATGGTGTTGTGAATCGATGTAACCTTGATAAGCAGTTTGGTAAAGATAAAGTCATTTGGTTTTTTTTCTCTTACACTGGATCTCTCACCAAATACCAAGAGGCTGTTCAGGTAACTACATCCTTCTGGACAGTATTGTGATACCATGTCTCTTGGTAATGGGCATTGAAGTAGCTTATCCAAAATACTTTAGGTAGACTTGCCATCCTCAATATGCGTTCAACATCAAGCACTGATATTTGTTGAAGTAGGCAGGGTGTAATTACCTTGCAATTTTCTTAATGATATGAGACTTCTTGGTATCCACAGTCAATGAAGAAGATTCACACTGCCTTCACTCAACAATGTACCACATATAAGATGACCAGTGTATAAGATGACCTCAGAATTTCCACTTAAAATGTAAGTTTTAGAGCTATACTCACTGTGTAGCCCAAGTCTGGCTCTTACCCCTAAGAGCTTTCTGCCACAATAATCCTTTACCAACCAGTGGGGTGATGTCACAATATTTTAAAAGCAAATTACCCAGTAAGAGTTTAAATTTTATATGCATATTTTAAAATAAACCACTGTTGGCTCTTAACAGATCATTTAAAGCCTGTACAGAGCCTATGGCATCAAACTGGGTGGATGGGGGAGCACTGAGACTTTAGTGTTCAACAGCAGTTGCAAATGGCGACTGGTGTATGTTGTTATCTTCATTTGCTGTGCTGTTATTTTAAGGTATGTTAGGGAGGTTTATAATACATTTTAATTTTTTTAGTATAGCATTACTATTAATACAGCTTCCCAAACACAAGTTTCAGTAAAAATAAATTTAGTGGTAGGACCATAGAAGTTATGCAAGTATTTTATGCTGTTCTCCATCACGATAGAGGACACTTTAAACTCCAGGATATTAAGTTTCAGATTTTATACTTGGCGTATAAGACAACCCTGGCTTTGACATGACATTTTTAAGGTTCAAATATCATCTTATGGTATACACTTGTACCAGTATCATTGGTGCGCCCATCTTCCTAACTGAATCACAAGAAGGGAACTCAATCATTGAAAGAAACAAAACATCATATTCACCCTGAACCAACTTAATCCTAACAGCACAAACACTGATTTCTCCAAATTTAGGTAATTCCCGACTTCCATCTGATCCATTGTTCCCATCTCTATCTATTCATGTATTTACTTTTTTTTATCTTCCTCTCAAACTTTTCTTTCCACACACTGCACTTTTCCTCATGGCTTCTCCCTCTGCCTGTCCCCCTGCCTCCCATATCTTCAGTCTTATTCTCTATCACCTCTGGGCCTCTCCCTAGCTTATTACTGCCCCCCCCCCTCACTTTATTTAATCAAAGTAATTTCAACTTTTTATCTTAGCTTGATCAAGGGTTCACACCTGAAGCACTGACTGACCATTTCTACTCATGGATGCTACCTGTCTTGTTCAGTTCCACCGGCAATTCTTTTGTTCAAGATTCCAGCATCTGCAGATTTTGTGTTTCTCAAGATCCTTGTTTTGTCATAGATGTAATACTACAAAATTGCATTTAGTCTGCAGTATGGTAAGCAAAGGTTTTCCATCAGCAAAAATTGTTCTCACTCCTTGCAGTCAGAGAAAGAAAAGCAAACAAGAGTCCCTCCTCTTCAATCATTCCTCACATATCATTCATTGCTAGATATCACACACTTGATTTTCTTCTATTGGCTTCAGCACAAGAAGAAATAAAGCACGTTATGTAATGAATTCCAAATATAATATGTAAGTCCCACTAAAGTGGAACTATTCCCAACAGGCATATATTTGTACAGAGATGAATACACAAGCACATGCTTAAAAATTATATTTTTCTCCGCAAAGACGTTGAATGTATTTGGTAACACTGCTGCAGCGGCTGCAATATTTTTTCGATGGGGCCCTGGCTTGTTTCAGTGGTTTCCTTCCTCATTGGTTTCAACCCGTCACATCAATCCTTTCTATTTCAGAGAATCCTCTTATGGAAACTTATTTTATTTACTTTATCTTCAATAAAATGGTTCAGTGAACATTTGTAACTTTGAGACACAAGTTTCAATCAGTCCTCTGGCAAGTATGTCAATCAATATTAGACCCTCTGTGCTCAGAGTCGAGAGTGAGATACAACAACAATGAATGACTAATCAGGGCTCCTCGAGCCGGGGACGATGCAAGCAGAATTCTCCCCATAAAATATAATGCTTACACAATAAATATGGGCATTTATTGCAAAACCCCCAGCAGCGATTTGCAAATGTTAATCATGAAAGGAAGAGATGTTGCACTCAAAGTTGATTTTACATGACAGATATCACCTGTTTCTCAACAATGCTTGAAACGCATTATTATCAGTAACAAGATGAGCATGGACACCAAAGCAAAATGATTCATTCAGAAAATGTTATGATAAATATCCCATGAATAACTGAGAAAATTAAAATATAAAACCATGTGATGCCCAACTCTCACAATAGAATAAAATTTTTGAAATAACTATTAATTTTTAAGATGACTTACTGGAAATTTGACAGGCAAATCATTAACACAGGCCCAAAATTATAAACAGTGTTAGAATACAAGTTTGCTGCTCACTGTGAACACAGTGAAAACATAAGCAGTTAATTTTACCAATGTAAATATTAATTTACATGCAATTTAACAATATTTATGTACAGTCAGTATGGCAACCCTGGATTAATGGCCTTAAAATAAATTATATTATCTTCCAATAATGTGTAAAGTGCCTTCACAAGCATAAATGCACAAACCCTGCCAGTTCAGGTAAGCAATATTAACGGGTGAGATTTTTGGGCTAGTTTTGGTAATCTCCTGAAAATATATTTCTTCTACTTGTCTTATCACAACGAGGGAACAACACATTTGAATCCTTGATTTAAAAGAATGAATACTATATCAAAGAAACAAATCAATGAGTAAAACTTTATTTGAAAGAGAGAATACTATCGAGGCAAAAGATGACAGTTACATGTGAAAGGAGGAGTGAGAGAAGGAACTTTGACAGAAATGAGAGAGTAAATAGAAGAGTCCATAATTTCAGTGAAACAGAAGCAGGCATGAAGAGGAGAGTCAGAGGAGTATTAGAAATTTAATGGGAATGATTTTAGACATGGACACTCAAAAAGATCTAACATAACATAAACTTTAAATGGTTCATTTTCTCTACAATAGTTAAGAGTGTTCAATAAAATTTGATGGATCATACATGTTAGTACAATGCAAAACATACCTCCTTCATACAGAGGCAGTTAACTTCTGGTACAATACCTTACTGGCTGAATGGCTGACTACTCAATAAATTTGATCAGAGCCCAAAAGATTTGGTTCATGATAAAGACCATGCAGGTCTCTTCATTGATGGGATGTCAATGAAGAGAGTTAGTACCTTCAACTTCCTGCGAGTCCACATTGGTCCTCTCCTGGAGCCAGCACATTGAGGCAACCATTAATGTAGACAGTGCTTCTTCTTTCCAATATGTCCCACCCAGACCATCCGCAAATTGGAGGAACAACACCTTATTTTACGTCTAGGCACTCTCCAGCCAGATGGCATTAACACTGCTTTCTTCTAAATCTGCTTGCCCTTTCTTTCCCTCCCCCTTTCCTGTCTTTCCAGTTCTTCCACCCATCCAACCTTACCTCCTCTCCCTCAATGCTCCTGTCCCCTCCCCCCTTTCTCCAGCTATCATCTCCTGCCTTTGCCACCCCCCCCCCTTTCCACCCCCTCCTACTCTTTTGTTTGGATGCCTGCTGGCATTTTCTCATAAGTTGATGAAGGGCTCAAGGCCAAAATGTCAGTACTGTATCTTTCTTTGGCTTGGCTTCGCGGACGAAGATTTATGGAGGGGGTAAAAGTCCACGTCAGCTGCAGGCTCGTTTGTGGCTGACAAGTCCGATGCGGGACAGGCAGACACGGTTGCAGCGGCTGCAGGGGAAAATTGGTTGGTTGGGGTTGGGTGTTGGGTTTTTCCTCCTTTGCCTTTTGTCAGTGAGGTGGGCTCTGCGGTCTTCTTCAAAGGAGGTTGCTGCCCGCCAAACTGCCTAATGTATCTTTACCTTTGCTACATAAACGGCACTGTTGGACCTGCTGAGCTTCTCCAGCATTTTTTGTTTTTTCTTCAACCACTGAGTCTATAGATTTTTGTGATTTACTTGCCCACTTTATATTCAAGCGCTCCCTCACCATTTCTATGCAATGTGACATTTTCTGCTAACCTAAACCAGCCTTGTCAAAATGAAACTCTTTCTCAAACAAATAACTTCTCCCCTCAAATAACTTCAGCCAACACCTCTGGCAATTCTTTGGTTATCTCCTTATCAATACCAGCAGACTTATCATTCAAGCACACATAATGTAAATTCATTAAAGCCTTAAACAATGAAACCGCTCATGATTCAACACTAAAGTTCCCTTTGTTTCATCCTTCTTTGTCTTCAAGTCATCATAAGGATTTTTTTTCCTTTCTCCATGATTATTAGGCTAAGCAGCAGAAGGCATTGATTTAAACTCTCAATAATTTTTCCATTTCTGAAGATATTCCATCCTCTGGAATATCTTCAGAAAGCAACACAGTGATTGTTGCTTTGGAATCACTGTGAATTTCATTGGTACCAAGCCTTTCACATATTCTTTAATCCATTCTTTATCCTTCACAATGTCTTCATTGTAGATGTGACCAATTCAGACCATGCAAGTAAACATTTGCTCATTTCCATATTGCCTCATGACATCACGGCATAATTATAAGATATTTCCTACAATTGTAGTCATAATGGCAATACAAAAGTTGAAATTGCTTTAACTTATGTGGTGGTACACCACCGGCCTACTGCAGGGGAAAACCTCTGTACCTGCAGGAGTGTAAGGAGACAGGACAACACCTGGCCAGGTGTCAATCAGTTGGCCTGAATGGATCAAGCCCCACCCGGTCGGGTGTCAATCAGCCTCCGGGACATAAGCCTGCGCTGGCCCCCCAAGGTCTCACTCAAAGTTGCTGCAACCACAGCCAGCCTGGCTCTGTGGAAGTCTTTGTGGATTAAAGCCTGCTGTTCAGTCTTTATCTTTGTGTGTGTCTGATTCTGGCTAACAGTGCACCACAATTTAATCCACAAAATTTTCCCACGGTGGCTATGGAAAAACTCCTGTGCGCAGGGAACCTCGAGGTCGACCCACACCACCCGCAAGCCCAAACATGCTTCGAGATCTGGCAGCACGTGGTCAAGGCAATCATCGAGGCACACGAGGGGGACATCCTGGACTCTGATCGGAAGAGGTTGGTCCTACTCCCATAAAAGCTGGGTCCCCGCACCTTCCAGGTGACCAAAGGCTGCTCCACATATAAGAGCGTAATTGACACTCTCGAGAACTTGTACAAGCCCCCCATGAATGCGGTCTGTGCAAGGTACTTCCTCAACACCCGAGCCCAGCAACCCGGGAAGACGGCTGGGACACTTGCGAGAGTTGGCCCAACCATGTCTGGCTGAACCCAGGGTAGGTGCAGAGGAGGTCGAGAGGCTGATCCGGGATGCCTTCGTCCAAGGGCTATGATCAAGGACCATCTGGCAGAAGCTGCTGTAAGGCAACATCTATGCCCTAACCAGGCCTGTGGAAGTGGTCCAAACCCTGGAAGCAGAATCCCTGCACGTTGAAGCCTTCGATTCCAGGTTCTCCCAGGCTGCTCATGGCCCTCTCACACTGCAGCTACAGCCCCAGGCTGAGCTGGGGAGGAGAACGTCGCTGAGGCAATGCCCGACGCCCCTGTAAGTACTGTGGGTCCTGGTGTGGGTCAGATCGATGATCATACCAAAACTGCCCAGCCAGGAACCAGTATTGTTCCCAACATGGCAAGAAAGGCAACTTTGCAAAAGTGTGCCTCTAAATCTGCCAGCAGCTCAGCGGCCCTCTATGACCTCCCCACCTCACCCACGGAACCCCAATGTGCATGTGCCAAGCGGCACCATTGTCCCCGCAATGATTTCCGCCTTTCCTGACTTCGGCCGCGTAACATCCGGCCCCACCAGCGACCGTCGCAGCATGTGCCCTGAGCATCTACACCGGCCCCCGTCCTAGCTGGCGCCGCTTGCTGAGAAATGTAGCGACATCACTTCCAGCTCACGGCATGAAGTCACTTCCGGCTGACGTAACAACGTCATTGCATTGATGATGTCACTTCCCCTGGCGCAGCGGACACGGCTGGGGAAGGAGGCCAGCCTCACAGTGGACCCCACGTGCCACCGCCACCTTGGGCCAGGCAGCGCCCAACACGGAGGGCCCCTGATGACGCTGAGAATAACTTGGTCAAGTCAACATGGGCAATGTCCAGGCCACCCTACTGATGCTCCCCACACCTCCGGAGGCCATTGGCTATCGCAGGCGGCAGCTCACGACCGATGTCGACGTGGTCAACACAGCGATGACCAGGCCGCCCTATCAACGCTCCCCATCCCTCCGAATAGCCACGACTCCAACTCCAAGATGGTCCTGACTGCCACCACGCTGACGAGGGACATCCCCCACAACCTCGGGCACTCAAAGATGGACGTGCGAGTCAACGGGCAGGTAACAAAGTGCCTTTTCGACAGTGGCAGGACCGAGAGCTTCATTCACCCAACTGTGGCCTACTCCCTAAGGTTAAAGATCCACCCCACCACTTGCTCAATCGCCCTCGCGGCCAAGGATAAGACTGTTGGTACCCTCGGGCGCTGCCCGGTCGATATAATGGTGGGAGGGGAGACTTACACAGGATTCAGGCTCCCAGTCATGCCCAAACTCTGAGCACCACTCCTCCTGGGGCTGGATTTCAGTGCCACCTGCAGAATGTCACCCTTGCCTTCGGGGGGCCCCAACCTCCACTCACATTGCACAGCACGACAACCTACCAGCCCCAGCCAACCTGTGGCCTCTCCACACTGCGCATCACACCACTGGCGCTACAAGCCAATCGCCGCCAGAAGTAGGCCCTGTTGCACCGCAGACAGGGACTTCATCAAGTCAGAGGTGCGACAACTCCTGGCGGAAGGCATTATAGAGTCCAGAAACAGCCCTTGGAGAGCCCAAGTGCTGGTGGACAAAGGGGGAAGTAAGCTGAAGATGGTCATGGATTACAGCCAGACCATTAATTGGTACACCCAGCTGGATGCCTACCCCTGCCGATGATCGCCGACATGGTCAATGAGATAGCCCGCTATTGGGTTTTCTCCACGATTGACCTGAAGTCGGCGTATCACCAAATCACTATCCACCCGAAGAACAAGTCCTAAACCGCCTTAGAGATGGATGGACGCCTGTACCAGTTCCACCAGGTTCCTTTTGGGGTCACGAACGGGGTCTCCGTCTTCCAGTGGGAGTTGGATCACATGGTAGACCAGCACAAGCTGAAGGCGACGTTCCCATATCTGGATAACGTCATTATCTGTGGCCGTGACCAGCAGGACCACGATACTAAACTGGAAAAATTCCTCCAGACGGCCGCAGAGCTGAACCTCACTTACAACAAGGAAAAATGTGTGTTCAGCACCACCAGCCTCGCCATCCTGGGGTACATCGTGGACCATGGAGTTGTCGGCCCAGATCCGGAAAGGATGCGCCTATTAATGGAGTTACCCCTCCCCCCATGCTAAAGCTCCTCCGCTGGTGTCTGGGCCTGTTCTCTTATTACTCTCAGTGGGTCCCTCGCTTCTCAGACAAGAACCCCCACTGGCCCAAGCCACAACTTTTCCCCTCCCACCTGAGGAGCAGGCAGCCTTCACCCGCATCAGGAAAGACATCGCGGACGCCACGATGCAGGCTGTGGATGAGGACACCCCCTTCCAGGTGGAGAGTGATGCCTCCAAGGTGGACCTCGCTGCTACCCCCAACCAAGGGGGGTGCCCCGTCGCCTTCTTCTCCAGGACCCACCTTCTCCAAGCAAGGGCACTCCGCCATTGAATAGGAGGCCCAGGCGATTGTGGAAGCGGTCCGCCATTGGCGCCACTACCTGGCCAGCAGGAGATTCACACTCCTCCCAGACCAGCGGGCCATGGCATTCACGTTTAACACTACCCACAAGAGCAAGATTAAGAACGACAAGATCCTGCGCTGGAGAGTCGAGCTGGCAACCTACAGCTCCGACATCCAGTACCACCCCTGGAAGTTTAACAACACCCCCGAGAGCCCTCTTTCGTGCCTGCGCATCTATGCATGATGACAGGTTGCAGGCATTGAATGAGTCTCTCTGCCATCCGGGCTACCAACGAGACCCCTCATGAAAGTCTCTTCTCATTCCCCAGGAGAATAGCAACTGGAATGTCACTCCCAACATGGCTCACGTCCCCGGGACCGGTGATTATGCGTAAGCATATACGGACACACTAGGCCGAAGCCCTGGTAGAGCAGGTTTTTTCCTCCTTCATGCAATCCATAACTACGCTTACATTAGGTTCAGCAGTGGCACCATCTCAACCAGGGACCTGGCACCAGCAGGAGTACCCACCACATCATGCCACCCTCCAACCCAGGACAACGCTGACCGGGCAAACATCCCCGTCCCCAGACAGCTATGGGGAATGCAGGGCCCCCTTGATCACCAGGGGCCCGCTTCAGCCTTAGGAGACTAACCCGCCCCCCCCACCCATCCAATACGACCCGCATACGTCAACCCCGCCCCCCCCCCCCCCCCCGGCGCGGCACCACACCAGCCACACACAACACTGCCTCCAGCCCCCCCACTTCCCCTCTGACCAGTGACCAGGAGCCAGTCCTACAACGGTCACATAGACCCCGGCAGCCGGTGGATCAACTCAACCTGTAAATATTGTATGTACATAGTGGGTGCGATTCCTTGTTACTGCCACCCCCCCCCCCCCCCCCACCAACCTGGGACAATTTTAAAGAAGGGGGTGAATGTGTTGGTACACCACCGGCCTACTGCAGGGGGGAACCTCTACACCTGCAGGAGTGTAAGGGGACAGGACAACACCCGGTCGTGTGTCAATCAGCCTCCGGGATATAAGCCTGCGCTGGCCTCCCGAGGCCTCACTCAGAGTTGCTGCAGCCACAGCCAGCCTGGCTCTGTGGAAGCCTTTGTGGATTAATGCCTGTTGTACAGTCTTTATCTTTGTGTGTGTCTGATTCAGGCTAACAGTGCACCACAACTTAGCATTCTCCTGCAAGTATGGGGATTGCACAGACTGCAACACTAATCGTCACTGCAACTCTAGACATGCATCCACAAGCAGCTCTTGCCTCCATGCTTGTATATAAAAGTTGAATACATAATTCAAGTGGCAGTGGAAAGAGGTCTGGAGGTCAGTGACTAGTGTCCATAAGGATCTGTTCTGGGATCCCTTCTCTTTGTGATCTTTAGAAAGGACCTAGATAAAGAGGCGGAAGGATGTGTCAGTAAGTTTGTAGATACCAAGGTTGGAGGAGTTGTGAGTAGAGCTGAAGCTTGTTGAAAGTTACAAGAGGATATAGAGAGGATGCAGAGTTGGGCAGAAAAGTAGCAGATCAAATTCAATCCAGATAACTGAGGTGACACATTTTGGAATGACAAACTAGAAGGTTGAGTACAGAGTTAATGGGTGGTAACTTAACAGTGTTGGTGAACAGAGGGGCTATGGGGTCCAAATCCATACATCCCTTAAGGTCGCCATGCAGGTTGATAAGATAGTTAAGAAGAACTATGGAATGTTTGGCTTCATTAATAGGAGAATTGTGTTCAAGAGAGGTCATGTTGCAATTCTACAAATCCCTGGTGAGACCAAGGATGTGGAAGCTATGGAGACAGTGCAGAGGAGATTTACCAGGATGTTGGCTGGATTGGAAAATAAGTCTTATGAGGCAAGAAATGGGACTTTACCCTTTGGTGCATAGAAAGATGAGAGGTCTACAAGATTATGAGAGGCATAGAAAGGGTGGAAAGTCAGGGCCATTTTACCAGGGCAGGAATAGCAAACACCAGAGGACAAGTGAAGGGAGGGAAGTTTAAGGGAGACAGCAGGGGTAATTTTTTTTTTTTTTACACAGAGAGATGTGGGTGCCGGGAATGCCTTTCCAGGGATGGTAGTGGAGAATGAAATATTAGGCGTATTAAAGAAACTCTTAGACGGGCACATGAATGGAAGAAACATAGAGAGTAGGGAGGGTTTAGTGATTTATTTCAGGAATATATGGGGCAGCACAATATTGAGGGCTGAAGGGCCTGTACTGTGCTGTAGTGTTTTATGTAACCCAGAGAGTACCAGCACGGATCCAACAAGTATATTCAGAAATAAACAATTTGAAATACTGAAACATATGTTTGACATTAAACTTATGTACATTTCTTCTTCAGTTATTATTTATTAAGACGACAACCATTTATCAACTTGCTAAATTCTGACTTATGCCATGAGCTATGAATGAACTTTGATGCTGTACAAACCCAAATTATAACATATAAACATATAATTTAACATCTTAAAAGCATTTTTTCATTTATCTGGATGACCCATTAGAGCAGCAGAGGATCACTAGCATCTCCCTCCCTACCCCCTCCCACGATTCATTGGCATGATTGTTGTTTGAAGAGGTCTTGCAAAATCATTGAGGACCCCTATTATCCTGCACACGGCTAGTCCTGTCAGGAAAGAGATAGACGAGTATTAGATCCAGAACCACTAAGCTGAGAAACAGCTTCTACACACAGACAATGAGACTACTGAATGACCGATGAACTGCTCATATAAATCCTCTGACATTCTACTATTTATTTAATAGTATTTATATATTTTTATATATGTATATATGCATAACATAAGTATCGTTTGTCTGTACGTGTGTTACATCTCTATGTGTGTTTGCTTGTTTCTGCACCGAGGTCTGGAGAAAGCTGTTTCGTCAGGTTGTACTTGTATAATCGGTTGATAATAAACTTGAAGTTGTAACAACATATAGTGTATCAATGCCACAGAATCTGCTTTGCTTGTAAAATCCTGCTAAAAATATTACTTTCCAATTAACTAATTTCCTATGATAACTGCATCTTTTTCATTAATCTCCAAATGATTTTTCTTGACATGCAAGACAAAACATTTAAAAAGGTCATGAAATTTTCTTTTAGAAGTCAAATATTTTTGAAACAAATAAAATCCCATTTTATTTATAACATTATTTAGTGCAAAACTAATTAAATAAGAAATATTCGGTAAGAAATAGCCAAATATCACACATATTTAACAAAACTCCTCACCTCCATATACCTGAAGGCCATGATATTTTAATTCTGGTCAACTGACATGCATCTCTAAAGCGGTAGCTTTTATCAAAGCAACATAAGATATGTCTTTTGATTCAGGACAATCAGCTGGCCTCAAAAATATTAACATAATTTAGGAGACCCCATTTATTAGTTTCTGAGCTGTGATTGGCTATCCTTTGTTCCAATCAAGTTATAAACCAAGTATTGATACATGTTGAGAACAGCTCCTGTGACCCATGTTTCATCCTTGCCCAAGATGCCATTTGTCCATTCTTTGCACTGACTCTCCCTGACTCCTTGGCTTCCTCCAGGTGCTCTAATTTCACTTTACAGATATGCACATTACAAATATGCAGGTAGGAATTTGGCTATTGGAAATTACCCCTTTCTTATAGGTTAATGGCAAAATGAATCAAAAGGGTGTTCAGGGGTATATGTAAGAGGAAATATGTTGTAGGGATAATGGGAAATAAGAAGGGGAAATGGACAAATGGGATTGCTTCCCTGGCACCCTGCACAGAACCAAAGGACATCCTTCTTCAATGCAGCAAATATTTAAAATTATAGCTATTCTTTGAAAATGCATACAAGTGCTTCCAACGTGTTTCCCGTCACCTACAGAAAATCAGAAGTGAAAGTGTGGGCAGAGATTATTTATCACCAATGCGTTTCCCACCCTTGACCGTGCTCTGACACCAGAAGAGAAAAAGAAGTGGGGAATTCTTTGATTCTGTATCTTGACACATTTAAACTGGTATTGCATGTGACATCTCACTCCAAGATTCATTTATCCATTATCCCTCTGTCTACTTATCCAGTCCAGTCCAGCAGTAGCTTGATTTCAAACATGGACCATTTGCAAGTCCTGTCATGGACCAACCCTTTTCTACCATTGATGACACAACAGGCCCTTTCTGAGCTATAAATTTGGTGAAGCATATTTTTGAGCCTTATTAAAAGTAGACAATAAAACCAAAGTCATTCAGCCTTTGAACTAGTAAGAAATGGCAGCGTACAGAATTGACAGTATGCCGATGACACCATTAAATGAACAAACAATACTTTGAATGTTTTGACATTTGAAGTCCAAGAGTAGCGTACAAGATAAGCACACTGTACAAAAGCAGGAGAGAGGAAAAATACAATTTTGTTTTCTTGGGGAGAATAAAAATTATTAAATTGAACAAGCATTTCCTGATAACTGACTAAGCCTCCAAACAGAGACACAGAAGCAGATCACCAACCTGTTACATCCACTGGTAAGACACATGGCACAGAAAAGTTTAAAAGATGTGAGGAACTTCTTTTCTACAAATAAAAAAATAAGGCCGTGTATTTTAGATTAATCTATATATTTATATTATTCTGGCATTCCCAATCAAGAATTGGTGTCAAAGAATGGCTGAACTAAAGTGTTAAGTACCAACATTATAATACTAAATGTTACCATTAATTTGAAAGGGAGCAAACATACTAAAATTATGAATCTATAAATTGTAATAATATTTTTACGGTACAATATTCTTGCAGAAAATAAGTGGATTGCATTGCCATTTATTTTTCAAGAGCTTAATATTTAGATCAAATTAAATACAAGAATAAATGTTAATTTATTTTAATTGAAAGTATATCTGCAAAAGCCAGTGGTTACTTTTAATTATAATTTGGCACATTTAAAAAAACTTTTGCTAAAGTTCATTGCCATTGTTGTTGTAACACAGGAAATCTTAACTACTCATTCACGAAGATATCAATTAAAAATGCAGGAATTGTTATTAACATTAAAAAAATCATAATTAAAAACAATAATTTCTCCTGCCTTCAGGCAAATACTTAGTGTCATTTAAATTAAGACAGAGTAAATATACCAACAATCTTCACAAGTGTAATATGGCATTGTTTAATTAACTGTCAACAAATTATAGTGACAATTGTTTTGCAGATTCATTGATATCAAATTTTTGAAATATTAACATTTTTGCTTTTCCTGAGCTTAAATGAGAGAAAATTCAGAGAGACATATGAAAGCTGAAAATTGTTATGACATAATTCATTTCAAATGTCAGTTTTTGATAAGTGTTATGCTACACAAATACCATATTGTTGCTGCAAAACTGTCACATTCATTTCAGTTGTCACTTTAGACAACATAAAAGCACTGGCTGTCAACCCACCAGAAACTAGAGTCAGGAAGCAACAACTGTACCATTCAATTTGAGAATAGAAGGGTAGGCTAACAATTCAAACTTGGAAACAATTATTTGATGTCATCTCATACTAAAATATTTTGTCTAACAGATCTGCATAAGAAAACACAATTATCTATCTTTTTACCTTCCTACGTAAAAATCCATCAAAATAGTCACTTACCTATAAACCTAAGAACTTCTTGATCAAGTTTCCTTCCATTCAGATCTTTGCAACTAATGCACCCATAGACACATGTTCCAACTTTCTGTAAAACAATTTTGAGATTAAATTTACTTCACAATTTACAAATACTACATGAAAAACACATTTTATGGATATGGGCAATTCTAATGTTTCATATGCTGTTCTCATCATCTGAGAAAAGATGTCATTCCAATGAATACGTGCAGAGAAGAGTCGCAAGAATGTTACTGATATGCGGGGAGGGGGGGTGGGGGGTGGGGAGCTTGAAGTATAATAGGCTGGTACTTTGCTTCTTGGAATTGAGGAAGCTGAGAGGATACATTATAAAGATGAGGAGCAAAGATCAGGTAAATAGCCATAGTTGAAAACATTTAACGATAGAAGGAAAAGATTTAAAAGGGACCTACAGGAGGGATATATTTTTATATTTAATGCGTGGAGGATATTTGGAGTTGCCGAAGTAGTAAGGCAAGTACAATTGTAACTTTCAAAAGACATTTAGACAGGTACATGGATAGGAAGGATTTAGATCAGTGGTTTTCAAACTGTCCCCCAAAACTCACATTGCACCTTAAGCAATCCCCAGGCCATAAGTGCTCTGTGATTAGTAAGGGATTCCTTAAGGTGGTGTGAGAGTGGAAAGAGAAAGTTTGAAAACTTCTGTTTTAATCATATGTAATTGACTCGTTATGTGCACAGTTTCATAACTCAAAAGGAAATGGACCAAAAACAATTTTTCTCAAGCAAATTATTTCAGAAACAGTTGGGTCAAGAGCAGTGGTTCTTAATCTTCCCTTCCCACTCACGTATCACCTTAAACAAAGAGCACTAATGGCATAGGGATTGTTTAAGGTGGAATGTGAGTTAAGGGGGCAGTTTGAAAACCTCTACTCTAGAGGATTGTACTTGGATAATTCAGGGAGAGGTATGATGGAATTTTAGAAAATGATATCATTAAAAAATGTATTAAATGATTTTACAGAATTGAATGTGGATACATCTCCAGGGGCTGATGAGATGTATCTCAGCTTTCTGTAGGAAGTAAGGGAGAAGATTCAGGAGTTCCTGCATTAATTTTTATACCTTCGCTGGCTAAAAGTGAACTGCCAGATGTGGGACCTTGGAAGCACCAATAAAACACACCAAAAGCAAGGGTTGTCTTATAGATGAGATACAAAAACAGGACCTTAAAATTCTACTCAAAATACCTCTCGATTGGTTCCATAAACCTACCCAGACTTCGCCCCTCAACAAATTTTTAAGATACCAGCATATTAGAAAGAATTTTTTATTGTAAAGAAACACATCTAAAATCCTTCAAAATCACTATCAATCATCGTCTGAGGCAAAGAACTTGGCAAGCATATCCAGAGTCTCAGTGTTTACACTGTCATCAAAATCTTTTGGTAGTTTCTGATCAATTTTTGCTTTTATATCGTATTACCAGGTTTTTTTTTCCTGTTCAAGCAACAGCTGTACGAGTCCACTGTACCTGTAAAATCTCTACTGTGTTCTGGGTTTGACCTTGCCCACTTCAGCGCATATACTCAGATTTTATTTCTTGTGACTACGTAGCGACCTTCCCTCTGTTCAAGTACCCATTCTACAACGTGATTTTCCAATTCTGGCCCACGGATGATTCCTCTTCTCATCGAACATTACCCAAACATTACAGTTTAGGCACAATTCTGAAAAGCCATTCAAAGTTCAGTCTTAGAAATCCTGTGTCAAAACACAGACCCTAAAACTGATGCCCAGAAATAATTATGTCATCACAAAGGAGACGGGACTGAGTAACTACCCTGATGAAAACTCAGGATTGGTAGATTGCCGGATAAGTGAATTTGCCAGTTGCTTGAGACTTACTCTCACAATGCCTAACTAATACACCTGCACGAAGAATATACAGTTTAAAAGACAAAAATACTATACTGCATTTACCATTACAAAGATCCTCAGAGCTGCACCCCCCCCACCCTTAAGCAATGTAAAGTAACTTAAAAAAAATGCAGAATTGTCATCTTTAATTATGTTAAGTTCACATCACTCAGCTAATCCCCATAATTTAGAAAACTTAATTGTTATGCAAAACAGAATATCTGTTTGTTTATGTTGGCCACAAGGTGTGGAATTGGTTACAGATGTCACCTCGCACACAAGTGGTGGATTGGGCGAACTAACAGTGAGGGGTGCCAACTTTAAACTTGCTTATTTTTACCTATTACTTTATTCTCATTTTTTTTTCCTTGATTTTTTTTTTGCCAGTTGCTTGGGGTTGCCAGTCCTTGAATTCCACATACCAGATGCATTACGGTAGTGCATTCAAAGAAATGCAAATTATTGCAATTTTAGCACAGTTCTTTCTTTCTTTGGCTTGGCTTCGCGGACGAAGATTTATGGTGGGGTATGTCCACGTCTGCTGCAGGTGACTGACAAGTCCGATGCGGGACAGGCAGGCACAATACAGCTGCCGCGAAACAACTAAATTTGTGATACATGTTCATGACAATAAACCTGATTCTGATTTCTCCACTGTGATGTGGAAATGTGCTCATTTCAGTTTACATTTAGTAGTTACCAAAGGATACAAATGCAGAGGATTAAATGCAGATACGTAATTGAAAAGTAATGCTGATATGTAAACTCACTGGCCGATATATAGCTTGAAGAAGGGCTCAGGCCCGAAATGTTGGATATGCATCTTTACCTCCTCTGGACACTGCAAGACCTGCTGAATTGCTCCCGTACTTCTTTGTTTTTTCTTTGATATATAGCTTCTGCATAGCAAATGATTTTAAGCTAAATTAAACTGGTCATTCAGAGGCACACATTGACAGTGCCACTGAATGCGTTCTTTTTCAAGCTGTCCCGAGAGTGGAAGTAGAGCGAGAGTGAGGGGAATAATCAACTGTAACAAATACAATTTAATTTACTATAAAGACATGAATTTGTTGCATGTGTCGAACTACTAAAAAGGCATGTTTCATATTTTTGCAACAATCACTTTTTACAAACATCAGTACCTGAAAAACTATCCGTTTCGTTGCTGCATCAGAAGAGATACCGGTGACTGGAGTGAGGTTCTTGCTGAAATACTTTTAAATGCTTTTCCTGAAGCTCATTTTCTGAGTCTTCCCTTGACATTCATTCCAGAGTTACCAAAATGAACAGCTTGTGTTTACGGGCAAATGGACAAATAATGCCAATGGAAATATTTTTGCATTCAAAGCAAATATTAATGATGATCAAACTTTATTTCTTGTATAAACATACTATTCTTAGTCACAAACCATTTATTTCTTCAGTGAAAACAGTTGCCATTCTCATTCAGTGCTTGACTGTATAAGGAACTGACATTTAAAAACAACTAAATATCTAAAATTATCAGCAAGTACACGAGATAAGAATCTCTTGCACCTAAACATTCTGTACCCTGATTCACATTCACCCACCATACTCTTCTTTCCACATCTGTTTCTTCATGTTTCCACCTTTATTCTTCTCCCTTATAAAATGACCACTTTATAAAGCGCAGAGTAATGCACCTGACATCCCAAACCAAGAATGAATCAAGTACGAGAAGTTATTAAAGTTGACAATAGCAACAAAAAAAGAGTATAACTGAAAATAATGGCATAACTAACAATTCAGCCCAATCTGACTGATTCAATCACAGGGTTTAAACAAAGGAGAGGATTGTTTTGCTTATGCTTTCAAGAAGAACGACTTTTGGTGGGTTTAACATTTAACCAACTTTATTTTCCTTGAGCTGCTTCAACCGAATTCCAGCGACCACGCCCGCAACTCCTGTTATATACCACTTCCAGTTTTCGCCCAACCACATACATTGCATGCTGGGAAATGTATTTCTTATTTACATACATAATAAGACAACTTTCTACTTTAAAGAAAAGTCAAACACAATACTATGTCTACGCAATCCATGGCCAGTCTCAATCGACCAGTTGCATCTGATGACTTCTGGCTTCAAAAAGTCATTCAAGTTCATTCAGGGCATCTGCAAGATTCAGCTGAAGTTCAGGAATCCATGAAGAGATTCTTTTCCTGTTTATCAGCAAGTTCATGAACAGTCACCAGTAGCCATTGATTTTGCTGCTGTGTTCCTCAACATTATGATAGGTCATCAGATGCTGAGAAATCACTTCAGAAGAAGTGCTTATGTCATCAAAATTAACTTCATCTTCACGTAAAATATGGTTTACTTGCGCTTTTCTAGTTCCATCAAAAGCATCCTATTCTGCTGTGAAAGATCAGCCACTTGCTTCCTGAGTAATGGAGTAATGGAGTATGCTTATTCACCTCATCCGTTCATTTTTGTAAACGTTGAATTTCCTTCATGGCATCTTCTCATTTAGTTGAGAAACTTGGTGCTGATTTTTGCACACCTTCATATTCTTCGCTCTGGTGCCTTCAGGAGCAGAACGTTCATCTCCATTTCTTTCACAATTTCATCCACATATTTATTCACTCTTTTATTTTCCTGTTTTCCCAATAGCAATTGATCTTGGCCTTCAACATATCTAATACACAACTCTGTGAGCTTCATTCCAGGCTTTAAACAATCTTGGCCATAGCTGCTGCAGTGGGCGACATCGCTACCAATTCCTCTTCTAATAGTGTGGTGGCTCCATTAACCTTTGTAATTGAAAGAAGATGGTTTACATTTACCAATTCCTTATCGTGAAGAAACTCTTCATGTTGTTTTCTTAAGAGTTCAGATTCTTGCATGGATAAATTCTTATCCTCTAATGCAGCCATTTCTTTTAGATGGAGCTGATGTCACTCATTTCTCCCTGTCAGGCCCTTTGCAGTTCCTGATTCTTGTCTTCAAGCTGAGCCTCGAAATGACTCAAATGTTCTTCTGTGCTGCCATGCCACTTTTCAGCCTTTGTCAGAGTAGCAATTCACTGGGCAGGTTCAGCTTCCACTTCTGGTAATCTTTCCGTTCGCTTCATTGTTTGCAAGTCCCAGACGTTCCTGTAATTGACTAATTTTGTCTTCTAGTTGGTATAAGAAGGCATCCTTATTTGCCAACTCCATTTATGTCATGCAATGAGGTTGATTCTCTCTGTTCATTAAGGTATCGCTTCTCCAATGTAGTTATCCTTTCTTCCATGGGTGTTCGGCCACTATGAAAACTCTTTTCACCAGGTCGCGCACTTCACATGCACTCAGTCCTGATATTGGCTGTAGTCTCTACAATCAGTAGCTGTGACTTAAATGCAACCCTTTGGGTTTGAAGGTCACCATACAGTCCCCTTTTGCTGGAACGTTCTCTCCAGTGTAGCCTGCCACTTTTAATTTCACTGGATAAATCTTGAACTTTACGGTGAGGGTCTTGTAATCATCCATAGATAATAGATTCTACCTAGGCTCCAGTGTCAAGCTTAAAAGGAATTACCGTCTAATTCACAGTCACTGAAATTATTCATTCTGTTTTGCCAGCAGTAGTCTGTAATTAATCCATGAAGAACTCCTCCATTTCTTCTTCCACTGTACATACATTTCTTTTAGTATCCCCTGCTTTGAAGCACTTTGCAAAATTATTCTTCTTACCACTTTTATAAGCAGGACTTTCCATAGGCAGGACACCTCTTAATAATATGTCTACCTCCACACCTGCTATATTTGCTGTTTGAGCTTACCACTTTGCTTTATTTTTGCTCCTGGTGCTCTGATCATCTATTTCCATCGTATGCACGGTTGTGTCAATCTTGTGCAGCTCCTTAGCTTGTGCTCGTGTGGTCTCTGCTGCCTTACACATATTCACAGCCTTTTCCAGAATCAACTCTTTTTCATGCAATAGTCTTTCTCTAAGTCCATTATCTTGGATTCTGCAAATTATTCTGGCTTAATGAGTGAATTTTTCAAATCTCCAAATTCGCATGATTTATTCATTGTGTGAAGCTCAGCTAATTATTGCTTATACCTTGTTTTTGGTCACAGGGAAAAAAAACCTTGAATCTCTCAATGGTGACGTTTTTACTTGGAACAAAATATTCCTCGAATTTTATCATCAGAATGTCCAATGTAAAGGTGTCTCATCAATCTGAAAGCTGTTATAGATGTCCAAGGCAATTTCACCAATCACGTGCAGAAACATAGACACTTTCCATTTTTCATCATTGTCTCCCATTTCACCAGCTTCTAAATAAGTGATAAAGCGTTTCCAATTATCGGCTAGATTGCTAGTAAACTGCATTGGTGTGGGAAGACTTAACTTTTCCATTCTTATGAACTATTTTCTTCTCTTACTCACTCAGACACTTCTGACACCATGTTATGCTTGTTCTTTCAAGAAGAATGACTTAATGTGGGTTTGACACTTAACTGACCTTACTTTCCTTGAGCGGCTTCAACCAACTTCCAGCAACAATGCCCACGACTCCTGTAATATACCACTTCCGATTTCTGTCCACAGCATGCATTGCATGCTGGGAAATGTAGTTCTTATTTCTTTGGCTTGGCTTCGCGGACGAAGATTTATGGAGGGGTAAATGTCCACGTCAGCTGCAGGCTCGTTTGTGGCTGACAAGTCCGATGCGGGACAGGCAGACACGGTTGCAGCGGTTGCAAGGGAAAATTGGTGGGTTGGGGTTGGGTGTTGGGTTTTTCCTCCTTTGTCTTTTGTCAGTGAGGTGGGCTTCGCAGTCTTCTTCAAAGGAGGTTGCTGCCCGCCGAACCGTGAGGCGCTAAGATGCACGGTTTGAGGCGATATCAGCCCACTGCCGATGGTCAATGTGGCAGGCACGCTAATAACACACGGATTTGAAAAATTCCAGCAGCATAATCTTCTAAAATTGTCATTCAGGAAATGTCTCTTTAAATCATGGAATCATTACGGTACAGAGAGCCCTTTCAATTCTTTGAATCTGTAGTTCAGTCAGAGTAGTCCAAGACAGTCTTATTTCTCGACTCTTGCACCATAGCCTTACAAATATTTTCCCATTGTGTATCCAAATCTTTTCTGAAATTTGAAAATAACTTGCTTCCATTGCCCTATCACACATACCACTCCCAGTTATAACTGCTCAATGCATGACAATGTTTTCCCTCTTGTGTCTTTTGGTTCTTCTGCTAAACACCTCAAATCTGTATCCTCTGATTTATGACCCTTCTACCCTTGAGAACAATTCGTATTTGTTTTCTCTCTCCAGGCGGTTCGGGTTTTTAATTTTTTTTAAAATTTAGAGATACAGCACAGTAAAATGCCCTTCAGGCCCATGGCCCCACGCTGCCCAAATACACACGTAATGAATTAACCTACTAACCCATTTGTCTTTGGAATGTGGGAGGAAACTAGAGCATTCAGGGGAAACCCAAGGAGATATGGGAAGAATGTACAAACTCCTTACAGACAGTGCTGGATTGGAACCCGGGTCCCTGGTGCTGTAGTAGCATTGGGCTAACCGCCACACTAATTCTTCTGTCAAATCTCCTCGCAACCTTCTCTACCCCGAGTGACTCCAGGTTCTCCCTTTTACCAAAGCGGGAGAGTTCCTGCACACTTGGAGCTATCCTGATATTCTGCCCCCTCTCTGAAGTCTTCATGTTATTATTACAATTTGCCACCCTGAATTGGACTTTGTAGTCCAATTCTGGTTGAACCTAAAGATGAACTTCCTTGCTTTTGTTCTCGGTCCCTTTATTTCTAAGGGCCATGACTCTTCTTTTTCTTTAATTCTTTTCTTTGGCTTGGCTTCGCGGACGAAGATTTATGGAGGGGGTAAAAAGTCCACGTCAGCTGCAGGCTCGTTTGTGGCTGACAAGTCCGATGCGGGACAGGCAGACACGGTTGCAGCGGCTGCAGGGGAAAATTGGTTGGTTGGGGTTGGGTGTTGGGTTTTTCCTCCTTTGCCTTTTGTCAGTGAGGTGGGCTCTGCGGTCTTCTTCAAAGGAGGTTGCTGCCCGCCAAACTGTGAGGCGCCAAGATGCACGGTTTGAGGCGATATCAGCCCACTGGCGGTGGTCAATGTGGCAGGCACCAAGAGATTTCTTTAGGCAGTCCTTGTACTTTTTCTTTGGTGCACCTCTGTCACGGTGGCCAGTGGAGAGCTCGCCATATAACACGATCTTGGGAAGGCGATGGTCCTCCATTCTGGAGACGTGACCCACCCAGCGCAGCTGGATCTTCAGCAGCGTGGACTCGATGCTGTCGACCTCTGCCATCTTGAGTACTTCGACGTTAGGGATGAAAGCGCTCCAATAGATGTTGAGGATGGAGCGGAGACAACGCCGGTGGAAGCGTTCTAGGAGCCGTAGGTGATGCCAGTAGAGGACCCATGATTCGGAGCCGAACAGGTGTGTGGGTATGACAACGGCTCTGTATACGCTTATCTTTGTGAGGTTTTTCAGTTGGTTGTTTTTCCAGACTCTTTTGTGTAGTCTTCCAAAGGCGCTATTTGCCTTGGCGAGTCTGTTGTCTATCTCGTTGTCGATCCTTGCATCTGATGAAATGGTGCAGCCGAGATAGGTAAACTGGTTGACCGTTTTGAGTTTTGTGTGCCCAATGGAGATGTGGGGGGGCTGGTAGTCATGGTGGGGAGCTGGCTGATGGAGGACCTCAGTTTTCTTCAGGCTGACTTCCAGGCCAAACATTTTGGCAGTTTCCGCAAAGCAGGACGTCAAGCGCTGAAGAGCTGGCTCTGAATGGGCAACTAAAGCGGCATCATCTGCAAAGAGTAGTTCACGGACAAGTTTCTCTTGTGTCTTGGTGCGAGCTTGCAGGCGCCTCAGATTGAAGAGACTGCCATCTTTAATAATTGCTCACTAAACACATCAGCTACTTTCAAAAACCTGCACTCATTCACCGACTCCCACCCCAGATATCTATTCCTTTACTCCCTTTGGTGAAATGCCCTTTTGGTTACAAGACCTCTCTTTTTTGTGAAATTACTTTCCCACATAGAAATGGTTAAATGGAGAAAACACTCTTGAGGTGAAAAGTACAACTCTAAAAAGACTGTGGAATCTGCTTGAAGGGCAGTTTACATACACTCAGGAAAAGTTTACTGATAAAACTGGGCCCCTGAATCAAAGACACAACTTCTCCCATTGGAGCAAACACTTCCAGGCTGCATGACAAGATAACAAAAAACATGTTGCAGATGGCACACCCAGTAATCAGAGAGCGCTGTTCCAGTGCTCTGTCAAGGATTAATCATGCAAATGATTGCGTCACTACCACGGTGGATAATGAGAATAAAGACAGAGCTATGAACCTTGGTTTTACTGCAAGTGGTGCCAATTGGAAGTCATTGGAGGAGGAATGGATCTCATCAGTTGACTCCAGAAAATATGGACTATCTGGGGAACCTTCCCACAATGCAACTATAAACTAAACTGCTGATCTAAAAGGAAAACAGTTTTAATTATTTGCAAGTTGTGGTGATATGTATATACTGCTGCTGCTCTGTGTATAAGTGGCTGGCCTGCCCACTGATGACTCGACCCCATATAACCCCCTCCCCCTGTGACCTGGACATAAAGGTTGACCTACCTGCCACCCCCCCCTCCCCACCCCTTCCATTCATTCGAGCATGTGGAGTTGGGCCAGCTGAAATCTCATGTGTATTAAATGCTATCGTTGCTCACTCAGTCTTTGGAGTCATTGATTGTGTGAATCAATTTAATAGAAATTAATTTTCCACATGAGATGGACAAGCTGCTGAGACCCGATAGACTCGAAATTGATCCACAGATGCCCGGAGCTGCTGAACAGTATGAGCAGTGGATCGCCTGCTTCACAAACTTCCTCGAAGTCACAGTGGGCCTGGTGGTCTCAGACAAGAAGAAAATCAAGGTCCTACAAACTAAAGTCGGCCACCGAGCGAACCTGATGATCCAGAACTGCATGACCTACCTGGAGGCCTTGGCTGAGCTCCACAACCCTCTGAACCATGGTACCCCTCATCCGCCCACTCAATGATGGAGATCAAGGTAAACAGGAAAAGAACGAACTGCCTGTTTGACAGTGGGAGCACAGAGAGCTTTATTCACCTGGACACTGCCCAGAAACTCTCCCTCTCTGTCAGACCCACGAGCAGCACTATCTCTATGGCCGCAAGGACCAATTTGCAGAGAACCGGGATACTGTGTAGCATCGTTAACAGTGGGGGGGGGGGGTGGGGTGAATGTTATGATAACTTTAATTTGCTTGTGATGCCGCAGCTCTGTACGCCAATACTCCTGGGCCTTGACTTCCAGAGCCAGTTTAGGAGTGTGATGATGGCATTCAGAGGTCACACAACCCCCGACTCACAGCCTCCTCCCCCTGGCAGCTGGCCCCCGCCTGTGGCCTTTCCACCCTCCGCATATCCCCTCCGTTATTATTTGAGAATCTAACCCCAGACTGCCAGCCCATCGTGACAAAAAGCAGGCACTATAACGTCAAGGACTGGGCATTTATAAAGTCCGGGGCGCAGCAACTCCCGGCAGAGAGGATCATAGCTCCCAGTTCAAGCGCATGGCAGGCCCAGATCATGGTGATCAGGGGCGGAAAAAAACCCTGTATGGTGATTGATTACAGCCAGACAGTCAACCACTTCACCCAGCTAAATGCTTACCCCCACCCCCAAATAGCCGACATGGTCAATAAAATAATCCAGTACAATGTGCACTCCACGATTGACCTGAAATTGGTGTACCACCAACTCCCCCTTCGTCTTGGGGACTGCAAATATACTGCTTTCAAAGCGGATGGCAGGCTTTATCACTTCCTCTTTGGAGTCACCGATGGGGTCTCAGTATTCCAAAGGGAGATGGATCGGATGGTAGACAGGCATAAACTGACAGCGACAGTTTCTCTACCTTGACAATTTCACTATCTGCAGCCATGGCCAGCAGGACCATGACGCAATCATAGTGAAATTTCTCAGCACGGCCAAGTCCTTTAATCTGACTTATAACAAGAAGTGTGTGTTTAGTACCATTCGCCCGACCCTCCTTGGATACATTGTGGCGCATGGTGTCATTGCCCCCGACCCCAACTGCATGCGTCCCCTCATGGAGCTCCCGATATGACACAACCTCAAGGCACTGAAACGGTGACTGGGGTTCTTTTCTTACTTTGCCAAATGAGTGTCCAATTATGACAATAAGGCCTATCCCTTAGTAAGGTCCACAAGTTTCCCCTTATCGGGAGAAGCCCAGACGGCATTCAACCAAATCAAAGGAGACAGCGCTAAAGCCACGATACATGCCACGGACAAATCCATCCCATTCCAGGTGGAGAGCGATGCCTCAGACTTCGCACTGGCCGCTACTCTCAACCCGGCAGGCAGGCCAGTAGCACTTTTTTCCTGCACCCTCCACGAGACGCGGCACTCCTCAGTCAAGAAAGAGGCACAGTCAATCGTTGAGGCCCATACACCACTGGTGTCACTACCTGGACGGGAAATGATTTACCCTACTGATAGACTAACGGGCCATTGCCTTCATGTTTAATATAAAACTGAGGCGTAAAATCAAGAATGATAAAATCCTGAGGTGGAGAATCGAAGTCTTCACCTATAACTATGATATCCTGTAATGTCCAGGCAAACTCAACAATCCCCCTGATGCCCTATCCCAGGGGATGTGCGTCAGCCTGCATCTTGACCACCTCTAGTCCCTCCACGATGACCTCTGCCACCCTGGAGTAACGAGGTTGTTCCACTTCATAAAAGCCCGGTACCTCCGTTGAGGACATCAGGGCTCTGACCAGACACTGTTGGATCTGCCCGGAATGTAAACTGCAGTTCTTCAAGCCCGACAAGGCACAGCTCATCAAGGCCATGCACCCCTTCAAACGACTGAGTGTCGATTTCAAGGGACCCCTGTCCTCGACCAATAGGAGCTATTTCCTTAACGTTATAGACGAGTTCTCCAAATTCCCGTTTGTCTTCCCCAGTCCCAACGTGATCTCTGCCACAGTTATCAGGGCACTCCGCAGCATATTCACCTTCTTTGGGTACCCGGACTATATTCATAGTGACCATGGGTCCTCGTTCATGAGTGACGAGCTGCGGCAGTACCTGTTGGCTAGAGGCTTAGCCACTAGTAGGCCTAAGAGCTATTACCCCAGGGGAAACAGTCAGATGGAGTGAGAAAATGCTCCATTTGGAAGGCGAGCCTCCTGCCCCTTGTCAAAAGGCCTGGTGTTGACTCACTGGCAGGAAGTCCTGCCAGAGGCCCTCCATGCCATCTGATCCCTCCTATGCACTGCTACAAATATGACCCCTCATGAACGCATGTTTTCCTTCACCAGGAGGTCGGTGACCAGAACCACTCTCCACCCTGGCTCTCATCTCCAGGACCCACCCTACTGAGGAAACATGCGAGGGGCCATAAGACCGACCCGCTGGTGGAAGAGGTGCAGCTACTGCATACAAATCCACAATATGATTACGTCCAGTACCCTGACAGCCATGAGGACACAGTCCCTGTCCGGGACCTGGCACATGCCGGAGACACCCACCTAACCCCAGCCCTGGCCACCACATACACACACATCAGCCCCTACAGGGAATTTGTGCAGGCTAGCGACGCCTCCTGGGCACCCACACGACGTGCCCGGAACCCTCATCCAGCCTAGCTGACCACCACGGCCACCCCCACAGACAACCAAACCCCACCCCCTAGAGCAACAGTTTCCCCCCCCCCCACCTCAAGACACCCGTCCAGCAACGGAACCGACCAGTGCACCCCCGACGGAGCTGCGCAGGTCACAGAGGCAGAGGAAGTCACCTGACCAGGTGAAACTTTAGGCCTGGGTTTTGTTGTTTAAAGAAGAAGAATGTGGTGATATGTACATATTGTTGCTGCTCTGTGTATGTGGCTAGCCCGCCCACTGTTGACACAATCCCCTGTAACCCCTCCCCCTGTGACCTGGCGGTAAAGGTCGACCTCCTTGCCCCCCTTCCATTCAATCGAGCACATGGAGACGGGCCAGCTGAAAAGTGTATTAAACCCTATCGTTCCTCACTCAGTCTTTGGAATCATCGATACAGCGTTTCACAAGTCGATTAGGGATTTGTAATCGTGCTAAGTCCATAGTGCATTGATAGTTTTTGCAGAAGATGGAGAACACAACTTCAATTTTTAATTCCTGTTTGGTTTAGTGATTGATGTCTTGCCTTGAGATCAGTCTCTTGTGCAGACAGCATGACTGGTGAAGTAACACACAAAAATTTGCATACACCATGGTTGAAGTGAAAACAAAGCTGGAGAAACTCATCAGGTCAGCAGTGCAATTTATGTAACAAAGGTAAAAGTACATAACCGGCATTTCGGGCTTGAGCCCTTCATCAATGTCGGCGGACGTCTGAATAAAAGAGTAGGGGGAGGGGTGGTCACAAAGTCAGGAGGTGATGGGTGGAGAAGGGAGGGAGGGGACAGCAGTGATCAAGGGGAGGAGGGGTGTTTTATTGCATTATTGCATGTTCTTTTTCTTTATAAAATATCCCACTTTGCACATCTCTGGTTTACTTTCACACTACTTGCCCAACCACTCCACCAACTGTCTGGGTTCCTATTTTCCAAAGCAACAGTGACTCTAAAAAGTATCCACGGATTTTTGGTTCCTTGTTTGTCAGCAGATATGTCCACTGAAGGGCTATTTTTTCAGTTTGACACCCTCGCTTGGATATCTGTGACACATGAGAGCCCAAAAATTATGAGGGACTTTAACTGAGTTCCCAGTAAAGACTTTATTTGCTCAGCAGATAGGCCATCATAGATTCATAATAATTTGTATAAGCTTCTGAATGGAATTTTGGAATTTATTTTTGCCCCAGATGATGAGAAAGGGTAGGGAAACACCATCTAATTGGCTTGCACTGGTGGAAACTAATCAGGACCACATTTTGTTTGTAAGCACTTGACGACCCATAATCTACAAAGACCTGAAAAGACCAGGAGAAATCGCTGTTTATTGACTGCCATGACATGATTCCAGGAAGGAAAGGGTTATCGTATGAGCAGCATTTGACAACACTTGGCCTTACTTGGAATTTAAGAGAATGAGGGGGATCCCATTGAAACACCTTGAATGTTGAAAGGTATGGAGAGAGTAGATGGAGAAAGGTTGCTTCCCATGGTAGGAGAGTCTAGGACCAGAGGGCACAACCTGAGGATTAAAGAGAATTCACTTAGAACAAAGATGAGGAGGAATTTCTTCAGCCAGAGGGTGGTAAATCTGCGCAATTTGTTGCCACAGGTGGTTATGTAGGCTGGGTCAGTGGCTTTATTTAAGACAGGGATTGATAGGTTCTTGATCAGCCAAGATATTGAAGGTTATTGGGAGAAGGCAAAGCAGTGGGGCTGAATGGGAAAATGAATCAGCTCATGATTAAATGGTGGGGAAGACTCGATGGGCTGAATAGTGTATTTCTGCTCCTATGTCTTATGGTTTAGCACCAGCAAATTATAACCCATCATGATGATCCCAATGAACCCAGAGTTTAGATAATCCTAAATCCTGGTCCATAGTTCTTCAGGTCGTGGCTCTTTAATTGCTCATACAGATTTTTTAAAAGCCAGATGAGGGTTTCTGCCTTCAGCACTTTTGCAGAGAGCAAGATACAGATCACCATCACTCCAATTGTGCAGTAAATTTCTATAATTACAGTATACGTTAACTGGTCATTCAGGAGTTAGTAAACAATTTCTCATCCCAGTAGTGACTGACCATGAAAATACAAAAATGCAGCCAATTATTCTGAGCAAGTCTCACACAGCAGACAAGAAGCAAGCAACTGTCACATGGACACGTTATTGAATTAAAAGCTGAAACAGCAAATAAATTTCCTAAATACATATAATTTCCCCACTTTTGCTGTTCATTCTCTTCTATCCTGCTCTCTTTTCTAACCAATCATCCCTCAACTTTCCAAACTTTTAATCCTCTTGCCAAACTTTTAGTCTTATTCCTAAACTTCTCTCAGGGACACTTTTGGATTTGTAACCTTCCAAAAAGATATTGAAATTAGCTTATTAATAGTTATTCAGCTGGTAAATAATTACAGGAAAATGTCTAACAAATTGAATTCAGCCTTTGTCACAAAAGATTAAAACATTAAAGTCACTATTTTGTTGGCAAGTACAAACCTAAAGCAAAATGGCTGGATCATAAACAAGATCAAAGGCCATTGTATAATGACTTTTGGTGGATTGATAAACAACGCTGTATTCTGCAAGTATATTAATTTTATTTTTATCCGTCAGCGCATGTAAAAAAGTGGGAGCCTAAAGGTGTTTCCTCAGAAATATAATTAGTAACTTTGAACAATGCATTCCACATGACTTTGTTTTATAGAGAGTGGGAATACCCAAATAGGGTATTTCAGTGGTAATTATTTACACCTTACCACTGACCAAACCATATTTTCAGCTCCACATAAAATCTATGTTGTCAGCCAATTAAAACCAGCCACTTTAGCATTAATCAAGATACCCGAGTAAATTAGAACAACCCTGAGATTTTTATTAAATTACTAATTTATTCCATTTCCCTAGTTTCCCTCAAATTTTGGTGATATTCTGGAGGCTCATACTATACTTATTTGAGCCCAAACAGAGTGATATTTTATCATGGATGTCATAGAACAACATGCTATTGTGGCCCTCCCATGCATTTGTGTGCGCTATCAGTCAAATTCCAAGAAGAGTGAATAAGTACAAGACGTTGGTTATTTTTCTCTCGAATCTGAGGTTGTAAATGCGATTAGACTATCACAAAAACAATCAGTTTCCCCATAAATCAGATATAAAACTACATAGAGGACCCAAAGCACTAATAAAATTATTTTTTCACCATTTTGACCAGATTTTCCATTTGCTACATTGGCATGCAGCAACACTGCATGAAGAACTTCCAAATTAGTAATAAACCAGATGTACAACTATTCTTCACAATTCCATGGATATATACTATTTCAAATGTCTAAAAACTTCCAAAATATTATTGAATATGGCTCCATGCTGCCTTCTGTACCATCCATAGCTGAAGACACAACATTAGAACTTGTAACTTTTTCATGTCACTATTATAAAAGAAATGCATCATGACTTGTGTTTGACAGTAAGCTTCTCTGAGCTTAGAGTTTTTTTTAAAAACTCCAGCTGTGATATGTAAGTGAACAAATTACTCACAGGTTCTCAGCTGGTAGCTCAGGACTGAAACCTGTGTACAAGACAGGAACAATTTCTGGGTTATAGAATTACTGTCACTGAATTATGGAACTTGTTCAATTGACATATTTTCTTCCATTCACTTTAAAAGTTTAGAGCAAGTTAAGCATTTTTGTACATGGACTGGTTTTATAAAACTGTTTGCACATTTTGCTAAAAGATAATCTCAGTTCAAATCTGATGCACAAATTTCTGTGATGGTTCTTCTAAGTAAATAAACTCTTCAGGAACAATAAATGGGAATAGCCCGACTGAGTGCAGCAGATCCTTGGATTAACTCAAGTAGACTTTACTTCACAAAATTCTCCTTTTGACGTTAAAGGAATGTGCACCAAGATCGCAGCAGATGAATTATGCGCAACAGCAGATTTCCAATATGCCATACATTTGGAAAATGGGCATTGTGAATCTTCCATTTGGCAGATCGATTTCAATTCTTTGAAAAACAAGTAAACAAAAATGAAATAAATGTGTACAATGGCTGAGCAATTAATTCATCATATCGTATCAGTTTTCCCCGGAGTTTAAAATTGAAAGTGTACACCCTTACATTTAGCAGGGTAATGTTTCAACCATTCTAAAACTAATCAATTTATTGACAATAAAGCAACATCAGATTTGATTTGTTGAAATAAAATGCATCTTTATTTTCACACTCAATATGGCACATTTTGTTCAACATGTTGCATTTTATGTAAAACATAGACACTTAAAGCTATTTTCAGTTTCTAAGCATCTCTCGTCTTTTAACTTTTGTCTCAGTGCTTCCCAAATATTGTGGAATGCAGCAGAGAGAAATAAATCATTCCAATCCATTCATATTGTTTTCCATTACTTGTACTTTCAGGTCATTTGGTTTTTATTTATTCATTCTGTTTATTTCCAGCTAAGATGGAAGAGCTACTGGAAGTGCGCCACCTGGATAATACCACAGTGCTGTCCTGTAAAGGACAGATGACAATTTCAAAACTACAGGTCTATCAATAAAATAATCAGTTCCACAATGCTTTCAGTGAGATTTTTGGATATTCAAAAGAGAGTGAAGGATGTCAAAAGTTAGAGTTGACAATTTCCACACAATGTTTATAAAGAGCTTTTCCAGTGATAGTGATATAATTTATTTTTCTTATTTTGGTCTCTGAAACATAAATGCACAGCATTTTTCATACATGGTGCCAGAATTGATAAATACAGTAAAACACCCTGTATCAGGCACCTACCTATGTGGATTGGTCGATGCCGGATCAGTGAATTTGCCAGTTGCTTGTTACTGTGTAGTGTATGATTGGCAAACTAACCACTAGGGGGTACCAATCATTTTCCACAATTTTCTTGCTGGTTGCTTAAGGTTGGTGGTTGCTTGAATTCCGGATAATGGGGATTTTACTGTATTGTTTTTCACTCTGTGTAGTGCTTACCTAAATAATTTCATGGATGCTATTTTAATTGAAGTTTCAGAAAGCAATGATTTCACAGAAATTTTAAAAATTTTAATTTAAAACTTTTTAAATTTAGACATTTAGCACGGTGACAGACTATTTCGGCCCATGAATCCATGCCACCAAATTCACACCCAATGAATCCAGTACGATTTGAACAGTGGGGGGAGGGGAACTGGAGCCTCGGGCAAAAACCCATGCAGACACAGGGAGAACATACAAACTCCTTACAGACAGTGTGGGATTCAAACCCTGGTCCCAATCGCTGGCGCTGTAAAGGCATTGCGCTAACCACTACACCAACTGTGACGCCCTACATGAAAATATATTGATTATATAAAGTTAAGGGTATGAACAAAGAATATTTTTTTAAATTCTCTATTTTATAGAGTTGGCAAAAATATTCGGTACTGCATTTAATTTCAGACAGCTTGTCAAGGCAACCAGAGCTCACCACCAGTGTCATAAAATAATATCCTTTAATGGGCCAAAAGAGAAAATGTTTGTGATGTAGCCAATTACAAAAGCAAAGCTTTCAACATATTTTTATTATGTTCATATATATGCACACAGTGAAATAACTGACACATCTAAAGCCATCACACTGTATGTGACAAAACCTACTGGGTTCCCTTTGGTGCACTTGCTTCTCGCATTGTGCAAAGCCTGTTGAAAACATGCTTACAGACTACTTGTCAGTTGAAAAGATCGAGTAATGAGATCTGGGGTTTTCTGACAATGGTCCTCAACAGCTTCAAATAATACTGTGAAAATCATGCAATCTCATTCAAATTTCGAATGCAATTTACAAACGGTACATTGCTAAAGAAGACAGGAGTGACTTCTCCATACATAGGTGATACGTCTAAGACACCATGCAGCATAAGATCTTGCTTTTTTTTACTTATTTGAAAGCTAACAATGAAAAACCTAACATTGATCCAAATTTCTAATAGTAATGATATAAATTAAGCACATATAGTTTACCTTCAGACTATATTCGGTAAAAATATTGAATATAACTTTGATTTCTTGAAATGGAATGTAAAACCCCAAAAAAGCTACTACCTTTTTTATGCTGATCTTTACATTATAATTGTCGTGATGTTGATTATTGTGTAAATATGGAAGGTTCTAGAAAACACACAATCTATACTATCCATGTTTTAACTTTGATATATTGATTTTAAACTAAATCAATTTTACAAAAGGGTTTGATTGCCAATTAGCTTTAAACATGGTGAGGTCATTTCATAAATTTCCACAGAAATGTTTGGCACCCAGTAGAATTTTTTTTATTGCCTGTTACACAGTGAATTGCATGTGATTTTCTGAACTGCATTTCTCCAATCTGGCAGAAGATTTTTTTTAAAGTAACTACCCCTTGATTCAAAGTGTGTATTATTCTCAAAGATTAATTTCAAGCACAGCAGAACAACTTAAAGGGTTAAGTTCACAGATCTGACCAGTAAATTATTCCTTATGTTGCTTCTGTATATTATTTGCACTCTAAAGCCTGAACATCAATGCCATTTTAGAGTATGCTGTCCTTCTGTTATATTCTTCCAAAGTCATCATCTAAAGAATGGAAAACACATATTGCATCTCTTCTATAACAAACTATCTACTGAAATTCCATTTCTTTCTCACTGACATGAGCATTTTCATTTAGATGTTTGATGGAGCTGCTTCAACTCCCATCTATTCCCTGACCCCAATCACATTCCAATCCTTTTATAACCCATCATTCTACAAGTCATTCAACATGTTCCCCTGCTCTCATCTATCTTATCTCATTGATTATTCTTAATTTCTGATTAATAGCATTTCTCAACTCCCTTACCATCACCAAAATGTTCAAAAACCACTGTATTTCCGATCTAAATTGCCACTATAATCTATTCCTTCAATAAAACCCAAGCCTTAATCTGTCCTTTCCATGCTTTGCCTCTATTCTACTCTAGAAAGGCTGACATTGAAAACATTTCTGCATGTTTAGATTTTCAGTGGAATCCAGTGAGTAAAATTGAAATATTAATGCAATATCTTGTTTTGATATAACAAAAGTACACAGTTTCTGATTATTTTAAATATTCTTGAAATGGTTTCATGAGATGATATTCTTTCTCAACTAATTTTTTTTTAACCAGAAGAGTGAAAGAGATTAAATAGAACAATCCCTGTCATGTTCTATGCATCATTGGTCTTACAGATAATCTGGAAATGTCCATGGAGTTATAGACATATAAATGTGCTGGTAATGAGGGGGTGTTGTACTGGCAGGCTTCTGTGCTAAAAATGACTTTAGAAGAAGACAAGCCTAGCCATGTTAATGGACCACGTTTGAACACAGTAAATTATTTTATTGAAATCATCCACAGCTTTAATCCTTACAAATTTTGTAACATTACTTTCCCTTGCCCACAGCAATCCTTATTTTAGTTACCAAGTTCACCCTCAGTTCATTGTTTTGTTAGTTTGCCTGGTCTCAGCTGGTGCAGAAGTATTGTAAAGTCTTTATTTTCCATCAGTGTTGACATTTGGCTCTGTCCCTTTTATCCATCCTTACTTCTGTACTTGACAAAGCCAACAGGTGTCCCACCTTATCAATAGAATCTCCACCTCCGCATTCTAAGTGGCAACTGATCATTAACTCAATGATCTACAGTGATCTTTGATACACAAATGCCTCTATTTTCACATTTTAATCCCCCCCTATGACTTTACCCTCTCCCATCTTTGTAACTTCCTCCAGTCCTATAATCCTGAGGAGTCCATCAAGTGAATCCCCAACAGACTTCACCTGCCTTGACCAAAAGCTCCATCTCTGAATTTCTGTCTTTCCATCACTCCCTCCTCAAAATCAATACCTATTTCCATGACTGAGCTTTTCATCGCCTGTCCTAATGTTACCTTCTGAAGTTCTCTCTGTTAATATATTTATATGATTGTATTCCTGGACTAAGTTCATCTGTTAAAAGGTGATTTAAATACAAGTCCTTTCTCCTTGTCCAGATTACCTTCCAACTTCTCATCATCTGCTGTTCTCTGCACTACTCCTGTGAGTTACAAAAATAGAACAAAAATTAGCCTCAGAACAAATATTTTAGCTGCTGCTATTGCGTTAATTTGGACATTAAAATCGATTATGATCTAAAAGTCAATATCTCCATTTTCAGTCAAACATCTATTCCAATGAAGTATTAAAAATTAGCAATTATTATTTTGCATGTCATTTTTTTTGAACTATCATTAAAAGCACTGAAAAGTTATCTATCTCAGCTCATGCCAGATCATCAGAGATGTCCTCCTTCTTCAAACAATGTGGCCTCCCCTCCATCATAATCAACTCACCCTCACCCACGTATCCTCCATTACCCACATATCTGCCATGGCTCCCTTCACCCCTCTGTGCAACGTGGTCTGGATTCCTCTTGACCTCACCTACCACCCTACCAGCTTCCACATCCAACACATCCTCCTCTGCCATTTCCGCCACCTACTTTGTGATCCCACCACTAGATATACTCCCCTCTCCTCAACTCTCTGCCTTCCGCAGGGACCACTCCCTCTGTGACTCCCTTGTCCATTCCTCCCTCTCCACCAATTGTCCCTTGGGACCTACCCCAGTGACCACAGGGGATGCTCCACTTGCGCCCACATGACCATTCAGGGCCCCAAATAGTCCTTCCAAGTGAATCTGCAGGGGTCATCTACTGCATCCGTTTCTCCCATTGTGGTTTCCTATACATCAGAGAGACTGGGAGATCGCTTTCATGAGCACCTTTGCTCTGTCTTGTTGTAACAGCATGGATTCCCCAGTGGCCACCCACTTCAAATCTCCATCACATTCTCTAGCTCACATGCCTGTCCATGGTCTCATGCATTGCCAGATGAGACCACCCACAAGTTGGAGGAACAACACCACATCTTCTGACTGGGCAACGTCCAACTGGATGGCATTAATATCAACTTCCCTGATTTTTGTTAAATACATACACACCCCCCCACCCCCCCATATCCATTTTCCCCTGTTACCTTCCTTCAGCTCTGTCTCTCCCCCATTTTCCTGTCTCCTTTTGCACAGACATAATCAATTCTCACCTCTCTCCTTATCATATCCAATTAGCACCTTTTGTTGGTCTGGATTCATCCCCCATCCAGCATTGTCTGTAGTCTGAGATTTCCTGGTTTTTTTTTTTGCCTTGAAGAAGGGCTCAGGCCTAAAACATCAGTGATATATCTTTGTCTCCTATGGATGCTGAAAGACCGGCTGAGTTTTTACTGATTATTACATCTGTCCAGTCCATTAGGCATCTGTGTTTTGTTTGTCCAGGTCTTCCTCATTAATTGTGCTTTCTACTTTTATCTACCTTGGTGAAATTGAAAATCAACCTTCCTTGGGTTATCAACTCAAAAATACTTTTACCTCTCCCCATACCAAAATAAAACTGCAATGAAATAAACATTTTCATAACATTAAACTGGAGAAATAATTGCACTTGGCAGTCTTTCTTTGTAGCAATGCACTCCAGGCTGAAGACTTTTGTACAGTTCAGAGAGCACATTCCACGAGATCCGGCAGGTCGTTCGCTGCCCTGTAGGGTTGTTTGAATCAGAAAAAAAATGATGAGAGCTCGGTCCAGACGACATGTTCGAACTCTGATACTGACTTGACAGTACTTTGAAAAGATCATTTGATTTTAGTGAAACTTTAGTTCTGATTGATATTTTTGTGTGACAGAAACTTAACACTTTTTTTTCTATTTATTTCGACTTCACACTTTGATATGTACATGGTCCCTGAGGAACTTATGATTGATCAAACATCACAAAAACAAGTTGAAAATGGGAATATCAGTACTTACATGGAAGATAAAACATAGAACAATACAGCACAGCACTGGCCCTTCTGCTCTCGATCTTGTGCCGACCCATGTATCTCTTCCTTGAAAAAAAGTACTAAACCTTCTGTTTGCAATAACCCTCTATTTTTGTTTCAACCAGATGCCTGTCTAAGAGTCCCTTAAATGTCTCCAATGTTTCAGCCTCCACCATCGTTCCTAGCAAGTAATTCCAGACACCCACAACTCTCAGTGTAAAAACAACATACCTAAACTTCCCTCCCTTAACTTCATACACATGTCCTCTGGTGTTTGCTGAACCTGCCCTGGGAAACAAGTGCTGGCTGTCCACCCTGTCTATGCCTCTCATAATCTTGTAGAAGTCTGTCAAGTCTTCTCTCATTTTTCTACACTCCAAAAAGAAAAGCTAACCTTGCCTCATAATACCTGTTTCCCAATCCAGGCAACATCGTTGTAGATTTCCTCTGCACCCTCTCCAGGGCTTCCACATCCTTCCTATAATGAGGTGACCAGAATTGAACACAATACTCTCAGTGTGGTCTTAACAAAGATTTGTAGATTTGTTCCATGATCTCTCTACTCCTGAACTCAATCCCCCATTAATGAAGCCCTGCATCCCATAGGCCTTCTTAACTATCCTATCAACCTGTGCAGCATCCTTGAGGGGTGTATAGATTTGCACCTCAAGGCCCCTCTATTCATCCACACTCTTAAGTAACTGACTATTAACCCAGTACTCAGCCTTTGGTTTGTCCTTCCAAAATGCATCACCTTACATTTATTGGGATTGAACTCCATCTGCACTTTTCTGCCCAACTCTGCATCCTATCTATATCATCTAGTAACCTTCGACAACATTCAGCTCCATCCACAACTCCTCCAACCTTCATGTCATCTGCAAACTTACTGACCCATCCTTCCACCTCATCATCCATGTCATTAATAAAAATCACAAAGAGCAGGGATCCTAGAACAGACCCCTGCAGCACTCCACTAGTTACTGATCTCCAAGCAGAATACTTTCCTTCCACTACTACTCTCTGCTTTCTTCCTACAAGCCCATTTTTAATCTATACAGCTAGGGTTCCACTGATTTTGTGCCTCATGATTTTCTAGATGAGTCTTGCTAAAATCCATGTAGACCCTCATAGATTTCTTTTGTTACCGCTTCAAAAAAACTCAATTAGACTCGTGAGGCAGCCTGGAGTATATCACGTTTGGCCCTGGAGACTTATCAATCTTGATGTTTTTAAGAAGATCCAGCATTCCACTTCCTTAATCTCCATTGGCAACCACACAGGCCTGTTCAATTTCAACCTCACCGTGATCAAGGTCCTTTTCTCTTGTGAATACTGACATAAAATATTCATTTAGGACCTTCCCAACCTCCTCCTCCTTCAGGCACATATTGCCTCCTTTTTCCTTTAGCGGCCCCACATTCATTCTTGTCATGCTTCTGTTCTTCACATACCCAGAGAATGCTTTGGGGTTCTCCTTAATTCTACATGCCAAGGCCTTCTCATGCCCCCTTCGAGCTCTCCTATGTCCTTTCTTAAGATCTTTCCTGGCTACCATATAATTCTCATGAGCTCTTCCTGGTTCCTGCTTCCTATATCTAATGTATGCTTCCTTCTTCCTCTTGACTAGTTGCCTGATGAGTTTCATCAGCCATAGTTCCCTTTTCCTACAATCTTTTCCTTGTCCCAGTGGGACAAACCAATCTTGAATCCTGCTCAAGTGGTCCCTAAACTTACTCCACATTACTTCTGTGCTTTCACCCTTAAACATCTCTTCCAAATTTATTTTCGCTCATTCCTGCCTCATCTCTTCATAATTAGCCCTTCCCCAGTTAAGTACTTTTTAGCTTGACTGTTTATATCCTTTTCCATGCTATGTTGAAACTAAGGGAGTTGTGGTCACTCTCACCAAAGTGCTCCCCCACCGAGAGGTCTGCTACCTGACCAGGTTCATTCCCAGAACTAGATACAGTATGGCTTCACCTCTAGTCGGCCGGTCCACATACTGTGTCAGGGATCCTTCTTGTACACACCTGATAAATTCATCCTCCTCTATTCCTCTTGCAGCCAGTAGGTGCCAGTCAATATTAGGGATGTTGAAATCAACCATAACTACAACCCTGTACTTCCAGCATCATTCCAAAATCTGCCTGCTTATCTGCTCCTCAGAGTCCCGAGGGTTATTTGGGGGCTTGTAAACTATTCCCACCACAGTATGTGACTGTGCATGTGGACTTGCCAATCACCTTGAAAAATATAGACAATAGTCAGCAGGTAGCCTCTATCTGGATAGTTTTGGATCTAACTATAATGCTGTCCCACATTTAACAAGTAGTTGGTGCCAGGTATTTAGGAATCTTGAAAGAAAAATATTCCTAACTTTCACATAGTGTGTGGAGGAAATGTGGCCTCCATGACTGTCTGGACTGTGTGTATTGTGGGTGGTCATGCGTCCTCCCCACCTGAAACTTATTTGGAAGTCACAACATCTGTCAATCAATGTTAGATTCCAGCCACACATTAGTGCACGTCCTGCCGTTGGCTGATTTAAATCACCCAACGTCATTATTGGCTAGAAGCACAGATTAGCACTGTATATAGTACATTTTTTTCTCTCTGCCTCATGGTCCATGCCCCAGACATCACTCTTGCAGAAAATCGCAACTCTGTTTGTCAGGGAACCGGGTGTGTGGGTAAGAGTCCCTGTTTGTAGTGTGTGAGCGAGTCAAGTATTGGTTTACCATTTTTGGAGTCCAACTGAAGTCCAAGATGAATGGCTATATCATCCCTTAAGTGAAATAGTGATCGAGTACCATTTAATATTCACCCGTCTGTTTCCCGTGTGTAAATAAAAGTTATTTTAACACTTGTGGCCAGATTCATCTCTCAAGATGACATGCATACATTCTATTGAATTGTGGGAAACCTCAATATCTGAATGAACTGAAGATCAAATCATTCTAAGTTGAAAATAATAGCTTTGCAGAAGTACATAAAAATAGAAACAGGCGACCACCATTCAGACCACCATTCTATTTCTCGGTATGATCATGTCCAATCTTTTTCCTCAGTTTTTGTAGGGTGGTCAAGCTTCATGAGAGTTTTTGGAATTGCACTCTTCAAGGGAAGTTAAAATTACTCCTGACGTGTGCCTTTCAGATGGTGAAAAGATTTGGGGGATTCAGGAGGTTAGTTACTTGCTGTTGTACAGTTACCCACTAAGCAGCTCTTGTTGCTATCATTCTTATCTGATCAAGTTGAATTTGTGCTCAATGGAAGTTGACAGAAAGAGATTTTGCAATGATAGTGTCATTGAATGTCAAGGGAAGGTGATTAGAGTCTCTCAAATGGGACTATTACTTATCAGTAGATGCTAAATGTAGTTTAAGTGTTGCAGTATGCAGGCATGGACTGCTTCATTGGCCAGGCAGTTGCAAGTAGAATTGCATACTGTGCAATTATCAGCAAATATCCCAAATTCTGATCTGATCCACAGCATCACTGAAAAATCACTGAAGTAGCTAACAACAACTGAGCCTAGAAGACTGGTCAATGAACTTCTGTATTAATATCTAACTTCCACAATCACAGAAGTCTGCAGACGTTGTGGTTGAATTAAAAACACAATGCTGGAGGAACTCAGCTGGTCAAACAGTATCCTTTATGTACCAAAGATAAAGATACATAACTAATGTTTTGGGCTTGAGCCCTTCATCAAGGTATTATCTTCCTTTAAGCAATATAACCCTATAACCATTTACGGAGCGGAAACAGGCCACGTTGGCCTTTCGAGTCCGCATATGACCTCAACTATTGAATTTTTTAAATTCAATGCCCATTGACATTTTTTTTTACTTGGACTCCCTGATATTATCGATAATAACTTTTATCTCATCTCAGCAATTAATCACTTTGGTATTTATTTGTCACTTAATTGGGTAGCAATCAGACAGATTGGGTTTGTTGATCAGGATGTACCTTCCACATTGTTTAGTAGATATTGTGCCTCATGGATGTCCAGTTTTTAACTGCCAGATCTATTGAGGTTATCACAGCACAACTTAATGAAGAATATCCTCACTGTGAAGATGGGACTTTGCTTCCACAGAGCCGTGCAGATCCCTTCTTCCGCCATGATTAAGGATAGATGTTACAAATGGACTGGGTTTAAACGAGGTCAAATATGTTTCTCTCTTTTCTCTGGTTCACTTTCAACCTGTGGCAAACCTCCCTGGGATCTGGTTTGGGACACGACCAGTTCAGTCATGCTAGAGTTACCATGACACCCTTAGTGATGGATATTAAAGTAGTTGAACAGTTTCCATTCTGTGTTTTTGTTATCTTTAAAGCTTCATCCAAATGTTGTACTGTATGGAAGAGAACTAAGTTGACAGTTGATGAATGAAAGCAAAGAGTAATGATAAGGAAATACTCTTGCTCAAATTAGCCTGATACCATTAGACTACATGGAGTCTGGAGTCAATGTTGAGGACTCCACCAGCTATTCCTTCCTGTTTCTATGCAACTGTGGTTTCATGTCTGGTGGTCTGCAGCACCAGTGGCACAGGACATATCCAGGAATTGTGATGGAGTGATCCAGTACATCTAGGCTCGTAGGTATGAGCCTGTGAATTTTAATATGTCAGGCTGTGCAAAATTTTCACAAAGTAGATACTTGGCATAGCGGTTAGCACCATTACAGTGCCAGCAATTGGGACCGGGGTTTGAAACCCGCACTGCAAGGAGCTTGTAAGTACTCCCCATGTCTGCATGGGTTTTCCTTGGGGTGCTCCAGTTTCCTCCCACCCTTCAAAACATATCAGGGGTGTAGGACAATCATGTGTAAATTGGGCAGCACAGACTCGTGGACCGAAAGGGCCTGTTACCGCGCTGCATGTTTAAATTATAAATATTATAAAATTATACCAATCTCCAACTGTTTGTGAGGAAAATCCCTAAAGATGGGCTCTTTTTGTATGCAAATGAAAAAGGGAGCTGTAATGCTATTGTCCTGGTACTGTTTGCTTATAAGGATTCCAAAGGAATATTGTGTTGGAGGGAAAAGAAATCCCTGCTTAATCAGTGAGGTATTACATTTGAAAGTATTATTAAAACACATTTTACATGCAAAACATCCACTTTATAAGACATGTTATAATATATATGGAATGATAATTATTTGGAAAACTAATGAAACATTGCCACATGTCCCTCTCTTATGGCAATGTCACTAGGCAAACAAATTAGTATCTTGTCTGACAAACTTCCTGGCAAGTTATTGGTGAAGATTGATTGACAGTCCAAAATCTACACATCTTCTATTTATGTAGACTTGTCTTTGGAGCATGGGCATTTTTTCTTAATAAGTCTTACACTCCCTTCAATAAGAACCATACACATCAGCTCAGTGTTATGATTGCATGCATGTCTAGCTGGAGTCTAAAAAAATGAAGGAATCTTAGTGTCATCCCAGTGGAAAAATATCTGAACTGCCACTAGATTTTTCTTCCTTATCCTGTTCTTCCTGTAAGAGAGTGTGCTGATTAGCCCATAAGATGGAAGTGCAAAGGAGGAAAATTTGGTACAATCCTAACAGCAAAGCCACAGCATTTTTGGAAGCAAAGTCATCTTTGAAGAATATCTGGGGAAGACCAAAAAAAAAGAATTTTTCAGAGAATATAATGGGCAACTTCCACTCTGTTGGACATTCAGTACAAACCACCAAGGATGGATTTCTATGCCAAAATTCTGCTCTAACAATAGAAAATATTCAATAATTATAAGTGAAATTTATTTTATACATATAGTTGATGTACAATCATCTGTTTTTATACATATGGTTGATGTACTATCATCTGTGTGCTTTTTGCTGAAGAATATAACAATTTGGGCAAAGAACCTACCAAAGCAGCTGATTGCATTATAAGTACCAGAAAAATGGGGATCATCATTTCAAAGAATATTCTTAAATGCACAGTCAAGGCACTAATTATATTGTAAATTGCAAAAAAACATGGCAACAAGGCTACAAAATAAAATCACTTTTTCCTCCTAAGGTTTTCACTGAATGAAACAGTGTCATTTTCACTGCTCTTCCTGCAGAAGAAAGAATAATTTAAAAAGTACTTACCTTCAAAAATGAATTGATAGTTCATGACAGTGAAGGAAACAGTCATCTGACCTTCCCCATCCTCATGTTGGACCCATTGGTCCATAATTTTTAATACAGAAATAAATACTGATGGACCATTTACACTGTGGATGACAAGTAACTAAAATACAAGGATAGTGGCTGAATCCATCTCACTTTTAACTTCCCAGAATCTGAGTCTGTTAATGGCACGTAATACTGTGTCAGTCAAGAACAGCAGTGAAATAGATTAAAATGATCCTGACAAGCATCTCCAGTGCACTTTATGTATTTTTGCAATCAAGTGGTTATACCCACATAGCAAATCTAAAGGACTACATTTGTTGATGGAAATGAACACTGCAGCCGCTTCAGCAACATGTTTTCCCAGCAAATCAATAAATTTGCAAAGATATACAATGACGAGTAAAGTGAGAAAATCAATTTCTACTGGTAGTAAAAAAAATAATTTCAAATATTTGTGGATTTGCATGAAAAATAAATATTGCTTTGTAAAAAAAATACAAATTTGCATGACTGAAAAATTAATAGCGGGCAAACAAATAACGAACATGGATCTAAAAGCTGATGTATTTGCCTTTACTTCACCTGCAAACTTCAACAACTATAACAGCAAATACAGTCTGATGTGGGAACTCAGTGAGTCAGGCAGTATCAGTGTCTACCTTTTGGGTTCGAACCCTTTATCCATTTTGATCAAGGGTTCCTGGTCATTCTTACAGCACGGTCAGCTGAGTTCATCAAACAGATTGATTGATTTTTGTTTCAGATTATATAAAAGAAACTGCATGAGGAAATATCAGATCCTTAACTTCCACAGTGTTAGCCTGTTACAGAATCTATGCCGGAGTGTATATAACTTTAAATCTAGTTTTGTCATTAGTAGAAGAACTTGCACAGAATTCAAAATCTTGAGATATGTGAACTTAATTTTGGAGGTTCACCAGCATCAAATGTGCTCTGAAATCAAGGGAACCAAAATTACAATATTGTAGTGGGCCAAGCGACCGCACGGTTAGATCGGCCGAATCACCACCCCAGTCAGTTGATACAACATGGCATCTCAGGAGAAGCCCGCGTATGATGACGCGCGTTGCCTGGGAGACGTTGCCACTTCTTGGGTGCGCGTCACTGTGATTCCTAGACCAGCGCGCCCCAGACAGGAAAGTGGGTCGTCCCCTAAAAGCAGCGCAAGAGATTCAAATAAAGTCACTGGTTCACCCTCGTGTGATGTGGATGTACTTCAGTTGGCAGCCGTTACAATACAACTTTATTTTCTGCTCTTCACCAATGATTATTGCAGTTTAGAGGAGAAATGTTACGTTCCAACATTTGAATTATAATTTAACAGTTGAAATTTATGTCAAATTCTGCCATCAAGATAAAAAAGAAATCGAATATTATAGCCCACAGATGCACGAGTAACCAATTAAATTTATTTTTATCCCGATTACACCATTGTATATCAAGCGATTCACAGCTCTTATCCCAGTTTTACACCCAAAAGCACAAAACTGCAGCCACTGTTTATGCAGAGATGGGGGTAAGTCAAATTAGATGATTGAAAGCTAAAGGATAAATGAAAAATAAACTGCTAATTTTTGACTAAAATTATTTCTACCTGCAGAGATAAATTTTAAAATTTATATTTTGGCTGTCCTCCATTTACAAAAAATTCTAATGTACAATTACATGCATAGGGTGAAAATGTACATTGCTCTTAATTTACCCTCTGATATATTTTTGTTTTCATTTACAGGTACTACAATAACAACCATTTAATATGAGTCAATTTATTAACAAATTAAATTATTTTTATTGGCAGCAAATAACGAACAAGGAAAATTGAAATGCTTGCTTTTACATATAATGCCTTTCAAGGACATACCAAAGAACTTTATAGCCAATAGCATGGACCTTTGAAGCACTGTCAGAATTGTATGAAACTTTGTTATGGCTTTTACGAAAAAAAAGTCTTATAAATACTAAAAAAAAGTGTAATTTTCTTTTTTTTAAATTTAGACATATAGCATGGTAAAAAGCCATTCTGCCCCACGAGTTACACCACATTAACTTACACCCCTGGTACGTTTTGAATGGTGGGACAAACCAGAGCCTCCAGAGAAAACCCAAATAGACAGAATATACAAACTCCTTACAGACAGCGCGGGATTTGAATCCTGGTACGGTTCTAATCGCTGGCAATGTAAAGACGTTTCGTTTATCACTATATTTCTACATTCTAAGGGAATATAAACTGAAAGAAATAATCCTCAGATTTTGGCTAATTTAGCTGTAACAAGTTACTTATCAAAGATATTCTTGAAATTAAAGTCAATTCAACAATGATGACAATGTGGAATTTATTTCTGTGAAGAAAAATTGAACATCCATAGTTCATAAAATTAAAAATAAAATTTGAATAGTAAAATAACATTTAATGTCAAATATAATTTTTATTTTCATATCAAGAAATACCTCTTCAAGTTCATTAAAAATGTTGCCAGCAAGTGATGGAATCTCTTGGAAAATTGAAGCAATCTAAACATTTTCAAGAATTAGCATTCGAAGTTCAAATCTAACGCACGTGAAAATGCACATCTCAAGTAAGAATCAATCTTCAAAAGTCAAATGGATGCCATTAGCTGCAAGATTTTAAAGGCTGAAAGGCCAGAGGGAGGTGAGAAAATAGGGGAAATGTACCTGCAAATATATCCAATAACTGTCAATTTTGATCATTAATCAAGTTATTTCTGCCATGCTCTCTAAGTTATGCCAGTGCAAAATGACATTATTCCTTTCTCCCAAGTGTTTATTTAGCAGACCTGGTTAACCAGACAAACTATCTTTATCTATTGACAAAATGGATCTCTCATCAATAAAACTTGTTATTTCAGAGTTCAATAAATATTCATTGGAGTTTTGCAAGGACCAGTTTTTATCCAGTGTTTAATTATCTACCGGTAGTAGAAACTGTAACTTATGTACTTAGACTAATTGAAGTTATAGCTACATATTCTTTATTCTCTTCTTTATTATTGAGTGAATTTAAACATTTTATTCATTTTGTAAATATATTCAATATTTTTATTGATTTCTTACTACTTTTTCGTTCAAATCTTCAGGACTTTTTAAAAATTAATTTAAGCAACTAATTAATTGATACATTTTTTTAAAATTGGGAGAATATACTTCAGACTGCTGGATCTACAAATGAGCTTCTCACAATGATGAGTGCTTTCTGGAATGTCCTGGCACAGACAACACATATATTTTTTACAATATATTGTTCTTTAATAAATCCAAACAGCCTGCAGATTATCAGATGAAAATAAAATTAAAACTTACACAAAGTTCCACAATTTGCAGTGTCATTTAAATATTAATGAAGTTGAGAATTTTTAAATATCTGCTAGCATCAGGTAAATGCGGATCCCAGTAAACCCAAAAGTTCCAAGCTCAGAGGATAAAAATCTTCGGTGCAGGTTTTTAAAAAAAGCCCTAAACTGCTAAAGATTTTAACTTGGCTTGGAGTGAACTTGGTGAGGATTATTTTGCTTGACTGTAGAAACATACGGAATTGTACTACTGATGACTCAATCAAAGATTTTGTAACACTTTTTGGAGAAAGTCATCCAGCTAGAATGGGCAGACACACAAAGGAACGTAGGGAGGGAAGTGCAAAGTTGACTTGAGACTAATTGCCAAAGAAAACACAAAATTGGCGCCATTGGGAAGAAATCTCAGACAAGTATGTGAAGGAAGTATTAGCAATATAAATCTGCTACACTCAACTCTGTAATGAAAGATCAGATAATGCTTAAAGGGTTAAATAAGGACCTTTACTGTGGACCATCATTGACCCAAAAGCTACCACTTGCAAGCATTGGTTTTGCACAGAACATAGAAATCTATAGTACAGTACTGGCCCACAGTTTTGTGCTGACCTAATAGCCTACTGCAACAAATGCCTAGAATTTCCTGAATGGATAATTCTCCCTTTTTTTCTCAGTTCCATTTTAAAATCCCTTTCTCCAGTTTAATAGCTCCCTCACACTCGTTGTTTGATGCCAAATGGAAAACACCATAGTTGTTAATCTTCACCCAATTCAATCAATCTTCTATTACAGAAACCTGCTCAAGATGCTCTGAAAAAGCAGGACATCTGGGGCCCCATGAATCATTGGTACAGAATTGTAATTATAATTGCATTCCAGATCAGTAGGCTATGAGACATCAATGTGAATCACTACACAGCTTGGGGGGCGGGGGGCTGGGGGTCCTGCATTAAGAAATAGAAAATGCAACAAGTATTTTGTTGTTGAGGTAGCATCAGTGGAGAAAGGAAAACAGAGTTAGAATTTCAGGACAACAACTTTTTGTCAGTTCTCTCCATAGAACTGCTACATATTTCAGCATTTTATGATTTTATTTCAAACTTCCAACATTTGGTTTTTGGTTTTCACCTAAATTTTTGTGCATGAAGAATAAAGCCAAGGATTGCTTCTGCATTTTCTACCACAACAGCAATTACCAAGAGAAACATGATCCAAATGGGAATTCCACAAGTTGTCCCTGAAGTAACACATTGCCCTGTGGTATCACTTCCCATATCTATTGCTTTCTCATCCTTAGACAACAAATATATTATCAACCATGAATAATACTCCAGTGACTATGATATTGCACAATAAGAAAACTAAAATCATGAATTCTAATCAACTTGTGCAACTTCATTTAATCTGGTAACTTGAGGACCAACACTCAAATGATTATTTCATCAATAAGGTTGCTGTTTAAAACTCATGCAATTTTAAAATGTTCACCAGGAGAGGTATTTGTTAGCCCTACCATGTCAAGTATGCAGGTAGATCCAGGCTCATGGTATTCATTACCCACTTAGGGTAACTAACGACATAGAGAAATACCCTGTACCATGTTGTCCTATCCCAAGGATATCTTCTTAAAATAATTGATGGGAAGTCAAAGCAGGAAGAACTGTGGGATCCAAAACTGTTTGGATTATTTTCAAAAAGATGTGAAATTTTACAGAAGCATTTTGTTTTGATTCAACAATCAGTGAAGACAAAAGCTGGTGAAGCCCTGTGTTAGGTTGTTACTGGTCAGAGCAGTGGCATTAAGCAGGTAATGTGGCCTTCCATCTCAGCATCACAAGAGTGGAGGTAGGAATAGGCTAAGTCAGGATACACATTGGAAATGACAAATACTGAAACACTCAGCAGATGAGCAAAAGAGCCTTCGACTGTAAACATTAACATTCTCTTGAAATGCAGCCAGAAAATGCTGGTACACTCCATAGTCAGACATATGCATGGAAAGAGTGTTCTTAGCTATTTTCCGAATGTATTTTAATTTTGCAAATCTGCAATTTTTGTTTGATTGGCCACCTCAAACCTATTGACCCATGACATCTCAGATCACCCTTTGGCATTTATATTGACTCAGGATAATCAGAAGAATGACAGAAAGGAAACTTTGGCTTGATGACAAGAGAAAATATTAGAATTACTTCAATCTTGTGCTCTGTATAATTAAAAAGTACATTCTATTGCATCTTAGCATAAAAAGAGTATACTTGGGTTTGTTCACAAAATATAAATTTGCATGATTATGTAAGATGTGCCCTGTTAAAAGGGTTGGGAGTGTTTAATTAGTGTCCTTTGTAGCATAGAGCCATGTCTGCACTGAGTCAAGGGGTGGTGGGGCATCTTAGTCGTTTTTCCTTGATCATTGTATATATCAGTTCACTGTGTGTGCGTATGTGTGTGCGCGCGCTCTGCATCAGTTACCAATTTCCTTCACTTGCCTTCTGTAAATAAAACCCTTCCCTACATCATAACTGTATTCAGAGTCCTTGCCTTTGAGACCTACCAAACCTGTTTCTTCACTCACATTAAATTTCTAGCATTAGGGAATCTGGAATTCATGCAAAGGCACAGATGTAAGGAGCAATTACTGTGGTAGCAAAGAGAAACTATACATAGTCAAAGAACCATTAATAAGTGCAAATGCCACTGCAGAATACTGGAGAGACCTCCATTAAAAAGTATTACGTTTTTACCTGTTGCAAGACTATGCATACGGGCACTTCAGCATCCAGACCTCTCTCAATGCTCTTACAATTACAATAGAAGTTATTCAGTAATAGTCAAGTTTATTGTCATCTGATTGTACAAGTACAACCCGACGAAACAGCGTTCTCCAGTCCTCGGAGCAAAACAACCAGACATATGCAGGACAAGTATAAAAAATTGTGAGCAGTTCCTTTGGTTGTTCAGCATTTTCACTGCCTGTGGGAAGAAACTGTTCCTCAACGTGGTGGGCTAGCTCTGGCACTCCTGTATGTCTTCCCCGATGGGAGCAGCTGAAAGATGCTGTTGCAGCGTGGAAAGGATCCTCATTGATTTTGCATTCCCTCTGCAGACAACAATCCCAGATCATCATGTTGATTGGGTGATGGGGAGAGGGAGAGCCCAGTGATCCTCCCTGTCATTTTTATGGCCCTGTGTATTGACCTCTGATCCTTTTCTCTGCAGCCGGCCAGAACACTCTCGAAAGAGCTTCTATAGGTTGGCCTTGCCCACTTTAGTCTTCTCAGGAAGTTCAGTCATTGTTGTGCCTTCCTGACAAATGAGGAGATGTTGAATGTCCACAGTAGATCACTAAAGTGAACTCCAAGGAACTTGGTGCTCTCCACACTCTTTACTAGAGTTGTTGATGTGTAGTAGAGAGTGGTTGTTCCTGTTTCTCCTGAAGTCCATGATCATCTTCTTCATCTTGTCCACATTGAGATTCAGGTTGCTACTCTCGCATAATCTCACAAGATTTTCCACCTCTTCTGTAATAGTGCAACTCAATGTTGTTGCTTATGAAGCCAACGACTGTTGTGTCATCTGCAAACCTGATGACTCTTTTGGAGCTGGATGTGACAATGCAGTTGTGGGTCAGTAGTGTAAAAAGGAGTGGGCTGAGCAACAGTCCTGAGGTGTGCCAGTTTTCAGTGTGATGTTGCTCAATATTTTACTACCAATCCGGACAGACTGTGTTATTTCCATTAGGAAATCCAGGATCCAGTTACAGAGAAGGTTTTTGACTCCCAGTGAGGACAGCTTCTGGGGAATGATCACATTAAACGTTGAAATCAATGAACAGCAGCCTCCAGGCATCATGCTTCAGGTATGCCAGGACACTGTCATTGTCTGTGGAACCAGGATCAGTGCCCAGAACAAGTCTTAGCAAGGGGCATTAAGGTTTTGATGCTGGAAAACTCGTTCAGCAGTTGAGGGGGGGGGGGTTCCTACCATGAGCTGCCACTGTCCCTCCGATGTAGAAGACAAACGCGCTGCTTATATTGCATGGAGAGTCTCTAGTGGAGACTGGGGATGCAAGCCACTAGCAACGGTAGACACTAGTGACACTTGATGCATGCTAGTCTCACTGCGGGTGGGGTGGTGATATCTTTTAGCTCCTTCATTCAGTAGAACTGAGAAAATTGATAAAAGTCACAGTTTGTTGCTATTGCTTCCTCTGCCAGACTTGAAAAGAGCATTTATTTTCCTGACTTAACACAGATCCCACGTGCTTGATTATTTGAATAAAGTGATCGATAATAAGAACTAGAGACCTATTATCACTTTTGACACAGAAACTTTCTTTAGACCATTATTTTTATTTGGAATGGCTGGCACAGCTTTCTGATTGGTCTTTTGGTAAAGTTCACGCATGATTATTTGTTTGGATTGTAAATTGTTCATAGGCCATACTACATAATTTATATCATCCGGCATTTTCCATATTCTCTCTCGTTCTAGCTCTCTAATGAAACAGCAGAAATGGAATTTCCCAATGGAGATTTGCGTATTCTGGATATTCAAACTCTTAATTTATTGGTGAGACAAAATTACACTGGTGGTTTTGTAGTCTGTCAGGATATAATTCAGTTCCATTCACATACAAGAAAATAATATTTTAAATGCAGTTTTGAGTACAGCATTTTCCCAGATGTTTCTTCAGACTGCAAATTCCAATGTGAAGAACCTGTACATTGTGTGGCAACTTCTGAGTCTGTGCCTACTTGTGTATAAAACAGCTGCCTCAATAGCCGACTGGCAAACTGCAGCAAAGCCCACACCCAAATTATGAATGTGACTTTTATTATAGATTGGAACCTCAAATGGATGGAACACATTCTATAATCTAGCGTTGGAAATACAATAAATCTCCAATAATCCAGCAGCCTCAGGACACTGGTGATGTTGGATTGGCACATTTTCCAGCTAATGGAATGTTCTTCCTGGCAAGACCCAAACACACACTTATTTTAAATTTTAAAAAAATCCTGGTATCTGAATTCCAGCAACCGGCAATCTCAAGCAATCCGCAAAAATATGGAGGAAGCCATTTATCCTGAAATAGAGAAGAAATTCAATAGGTGTAATGGCTCCCCTTGCCACCTAAGTCATGTTTTATCAGTGCCCCAAAATACAAGGGTTCTGGAGTGGAGACTTTAGCAAACTCTCTGAAATATTTAAAGTCAATATGCAACCTTACCTTTTCACTGCAATATTTGGAATCTCCAACAACTTCCTAAATTCCCCGCAGGAGGACGCGATCGCATTTAAATCTCTATTAGCCAAGTGTCTAATCTTGTTACACTGGAGGTATGATGGGGTCCTTCAATTACACAATGGATTAAGGATATCAATTTCTTTATTAAATTGATAGAAATCAAATACATATTAAGAGGGTGCCCTGCAAATCTTTTCCACAAGTAGCAACACTTTATTAATTATTTCTCTGAATTACGAGTGCTTGCAGAGGAAAAGACTAACTATGAGACGGTTGTACCGATAATACTGTCAGCAAATGTACCAAGGTGGTCATGGGGTTGGGGTCCGGGCGTATATATGAGGGGGTATTTGAATCAGAATTTATTGTCATGAATAAGTCACAAAAGATGCTGTTCTGAGGCAGCGTCACAGGGCAAACATTCATAGAATAAACCACCTTTTAAAAAAAAGTAGTGCAGGAAAAGACAAAGTAAGGCAGTGTTTTTGGTTCATTGATCATTCAGGAACCTGATGGCAGCGGAAAAGCTGTCCTTGTTCTCATCCTTAGGCTCCTGTACCTTTTTCCCTGATGCTGGTAGAGTGATGAGGGCATGGCCTATGTTGTGGGGGCCCTTGAGGATAGAGGCTGCTCTACCTCTTGTATCTACCTCTTGTAGAATATCTACCTCTGGTAGTTATTCTCAATGGAGTGAGTTCTGGTGCCTGTGATGTTGCAGGCCTAGTTAACAACCCTCTGGAGATTTTTCTTGTCCTAACTGTTGACTAGTGAAGCGACCAGCCAGAATGCTCTCCACAGTGCACCTGTAGTCGTTTTCAAGAGTCTTCAGTAACAGAAAATCTCCTCAAAGTATAGCTGCTGGCGAGCATTCTTCGTGATTGGATCCAGGACAGATCCTCAAAGATGATGACCCTCTCTACTACTGAGCCTTCGATGAGGACTGGATTGTGTTGTTCTGACTTCCTCCTGAAGTCCACAAACACATCCTTGGCTTTGCTAACATTGAGTGCAAGGTTGTTGGTGTGACACCACTTAACAAACTGATTTATTGTGTATATGTATGTTGGTTTTTCGGCTTAAGAAAATAGGAGCACAATGTACAATGTGAACAAAGTTGTTTTTGATGCTCAATAAGTAAAGTTGAAACAGCAATCAAAGAGATGGTCGATACTGCTTGCCGTTGGGGTGGCTCTTTTAAAGTGTCTCCTTATCCCTGCCTTGTATGAATTGCCTTGGTCAGAGATGTTATCTGTAAACTTGGTGGGGCTTAATTATCTCTAATGTTATTGTTCATCTTCTGGGCAGCTCCATGGAGGGAAGAAACCTCAGATGCAGCAAAGGTTAAAAGTTTTTAAAGAATATGACTGAAAATAAAGTAAAATGGTTTAACACTGATATATTCATGCAAGTAAAGTTTGTTCAGTGTAAGTACAGTATAGTATTTTCATCTTTTAAACTTTATTCTTAAGCAGGTGTATTAGTTAGAAATTGTGAGAGTAAGTCATTATAAGAGCAATTGGAAAATACACATCCAAAAATCCACCAATCCCCATGGTTGCTGGATATTAGGGGTTTTAGTGTATATTACACAGTGGTATAATAAATTTTCCCATGAATCCAGTGAATTTAAAGGAAACTGAAATGAATGTTTTAGGTGACAGATGGGATATCAATTGAATGAATTTAATGTCATCCAATCCATTTAGTTTTGTCTATGATGACATCAAATTTCTTCAGTGTTGGAGCTCAATTCATCCAAGCAAGTGAAGTTTACTCCATTTAACAGCTGACCTCTGCTTTGTAATTGGTGGAAAGGGCTTGGAGTATCAGAAAGTGAGTCACCCTCTGCATAATACATGTCATTTGACCTGCTGCTGTAGCCATGGCATTCATATTATTTGGAGAATTTCTAAAGTATATTCACATTCAACCTTCAAGCCCAAATTATAAGGTGCCAAATTTAATAGGTGAAAGCTATACATTTTTTTTTAATTTAAGACCGGAGCAGAAGATATGCAAGACCGATTGAACCTTTTGCTATTGGTTTCACACCTACATTTAAACAAATACACATTTCCTCCATTGTACTGACTATCCACTTAAAACATTCCCTGCTGAGGTTTTTATATAATTGCTTCACATGAAATGAATGACTATCCAGTGCAACATTTTTAAGATTTTATTTTATGTCACCTAAATAACCTTTAGAGTGCTTTTGGTGTACTAATGCTCTTCACATGTGCTGTTTGATGGTTTTGCTCTGCATCCAGTGTATATTGCATCGTGTCACAGTCTGAAACATTAAGCCAAGAGACAGACAGAGATCCTGCTCTCAACAGCAGAAGCAAGAGGAAGAGAGAAGAAATGTTTGAAAGTGATGTGCACTAGAGCGACGGACACATCAATCATTGTTTGACACGACTTTTGTTTAACTCTTGTAAATGCAACCTTTCTTGAAGAATTCGATTGGCATTAAAAACAATCTACTACGATAACTCCAAGCTCTCCCCGATGAACAAAAGCCCTGCTGTTATGCAGGTCTATTAACCCTTTGTTTACTGCTATAATATCAGTTCTGCACACAAAAGCTCACGCTACAATCTAAAAAAAAATGTAACCAGTATGTTTCCTTTATAAGGAGCATTTAGCAAATGACTCTGGGTTTATTGTCACAGAACTTGTACAATGTACATCTGCACTGAAATTCTTTAGTGCTGCAGCTGAACAGGTATTTCATGAAAAAAAGTCTTCCTTATAAATGTTAGTTCAGTGCCTTAAAGCATTTGGCATTAAAAACAATCTACCACGGTAACTCCAAGCTCTCCCCGATGGGGCCTCTTGGTAACTTGTTACACAACAAATATATTATGTGATATGATAATCGTGCCAGGTTTTATTACAACTTGATTCTCCTGTACACTACATTTTATTGATTGGTTGCTCGACTCTCCATTAAAAATGAGCTTCCTCCTCACCTTCCACAACATCCATTTTCAGATCTCAGGTGAACCACTAAACACCACTTCAGAGTTTGAAGCAGAAAGATCTCTTGAGCCAAACATTCTCTCAAAGCCAGAAATGTCCTTTAATTTGGAGCCTCAGTCACCAGGTAAAGGTAAGCAATGCACCTCTGCCTTTAAATATTCTCCTACATATGTCAATGGAGATACCATTAGTTCTGTGGGGCTCTGCAGGCTTCCAATCTCCATTCACACAGCCAAATGAAGTGTGACATAGCAGTTCTGTTATCTCCAAAATTCCTTATTGAAAGTTTTGAACTTTCTCAGATACTTGCAAGTTCAAAGCTACTTGCATAGTAAATTAATTCTACTCTACAAGTAACTCGCCCCATAAAGAAAGAATTTCAGAATTCCTCGAAGTCTGGTCCTCTCCGTTGAATTGCTCTTAAGAGGCTACCTCCTCGTAGCTCAATCTTATTTCTCTTATTTGATTCACAGGGTTCTGCCCTCATACATCTGTGATTGCCCTATGATGTCTGGTTCTGAGCTGGTACCTGAACGCTCAAGATACATGACACATAATCAAGAGATGACGAAGCTTCCTGCTAATGTCTGGTGGCAGGAACATCATCTTGGGAAGTCCCTACACAAAAAAACAAAAGGAATATGTATTACCAAGAAACCCAGATTAAATGATTGAGAATACAGTCTAATGGCAACACGCTGTGAAAGAAATAAGGCCAGAGACGCTAGAGCATTATTAGGATACTACTGCACCATTTGAAACACGGCTGATGTATTTTTCCTCTCAATCTCCTTCTCCTGCCTTACCCCCCACCCCCCTAATCTTTGGCACCCTTACTAATTATGAACCTATCAACTGACTTGGCCCTCACAGCCATCTGTAGCAATGAATTCCACAAATTCACCTCCCGTGGATGTCTCCACATCTCTGTTCTTAGCGGACATCTTGTTATTACGGAGACTGTATCCTCTGGTCCCTGAATCTCCCACTATGAGTTTAGAAGGAGTAGACAGAGAGTAAATAGAACACTTCTTTAATGGGACATCGATCAAAACCCACAATTTCTTGCCCAGATGTCTGCAATCTGAAAAGTTAAATAATGCTGACTATGAACCTAAGAATTTAAATCTGATACCAATTTCAATATACTTCTCCCTGATTGAATGTAGCTCTGTGGTTTAAATTTAAATATACACATGGAACATTTGGAAAAATATCCCATTCTACATTTCATTTTACGTGAAAGTTTTAGGTGGCATTTTAACTGGATCACAAAAAAATATTTGGAATCATACAAATTATTTTTAAGTGCCACACAAACTCAAACATCGGCACTGAAGTACTTCTTAAAAAATTGTCAGGTTCCTACTACGTTGCTTCATGAGCGACACCACAAAAAGGACAACAGTTGTGTCTGAAAGGGACAATTCTGCTCATATTCTACCACAAGCTTTCCTTTTTAAAATATTTTTTATTGAGTTCAATATAATGATCTCATGTACATGTTGTATTGATGTGACAGAAGTAAATATCAAAATGTATACATAATATAACTGGTAAAAGTGCTCTAATTAACAGTTTCACATTTTGGTTATTAATTGTTAATTAATACTATTAAAATTTGTTAATTAATACTATTAAAATTAAAAATTAAAATCACATTAATTACTTTATAAGCAATGTGTTCATAACTTGGTAAAATATCAATTAATATTAATATTATGGTCTAAGACCATCATATATCTTTGGCTTGGCTTCGCGGAACTCCAATTAATCAACTTATATTATGAAACAAAAGAATAAAACTAAAAACTAAACCAACTCCTCCCTCTAATCAAGGTTAATCATATTTTAAAAAAGAGAACAATGAAACTCAATCGGATCGCTACCTCCAGAAGCCAGAAGATGGAGCATCTCCAGAGCAACACGGCAATCTAAAACTGCCAACCATGGTAATATTCTGTGAATGGTCCCCATATCTTTCCAAACTGAAACTTTTTATCTTTTATATCTAATTTTTTTTCCCCAAACATTAATATGCCATTATATCATGTAACCACTGCCCATGGGTCAGTGGAAGTTCATCTTTCCACTTCATTTAAACACCTCATCTGGCTATCAGCATACTAAAAGCTAAAACCTTCTCTTGAGATACACACAAAGATATAGTCGGATCCTGAATAAAGCCAAACAAGGCAATTAAAGGGGATGGATCTCTTTTAGTCTTAAAAATCATTGATAAAGATTTTTAAATGTTTCCCCAAAATCTTCCTAATTTGGGACATCCCCAAAACATGTAGATTAGTGAGGCCTCTATGATTTTACATCTTTCACACAAATGGATCTACATGTGCATGAAAATGAGATAATTTAAGTTGAGACATATGTATTCTGTGTATCACTTTAAAATGTAATAAATAATGTCTAGCACAAAATGACAAATCATAAATCAAACTAAGAGTCCTCATCTGAAAAAGTTATATAAAGATCCTGCTCCCAGTAATTTTTAATCTTAATCACGGAGGTTAGTCTTAAATTCAATAAATTATTATAAATATATATTACTCCACTGTGAAAAAACTACAAATCAAAAATTATAAATAATATTTGAGTCCGCGATTCCAGGAAAATCTTATAGCTTAGATTGGACAAAAAGTCTAACTTGCAAATATCTAAAAAAATGTCTATTGGAAAGGTTAAATTTAACTGACAATTTTTCAAATGAAGCAAAATTCTTATGGAGAAATAAATCTTTGTAACTTTTAATACCTGATCTTATACTATTCCTTAAATATTACAACCTTTAACCAAAGCAAATAGCTGAAATTGAAAAATTAAACTTTAAAATCTCTGCTCCAATAATTTTCTCTTCCTTCCCTCTTCTCCAATAATCCATTATTTTATTGCAAAAAACAAGCAAATTATTCCTGTGAGTTTGCCTTGAGACATCAGCATCGTCTCAACCAATAACGAAAGGACTTGTGTGGATCCCTAAACAGATTGTCGACAGAGATTAAAAAGTTAGGGAAAGGCTAGGCCTTAAGGGGACTTTAAATTAAATTATCACAATCTTTTTTCAAGCATTCAGTGACTATGAGTCAAAGCAAGGACAGGACTGATAGGTGATATGATGTAAAATATTTGCCTGAAATGCAGTTGTCAGATGCACTTCTCATTGACATCCTAATTCATCCCAAATCCCTGAGTGATATCTTTTATTTCTGCAGACTTCCCTTTCACTCACTCTAAACAATATTGGCCTGGATTTTTTAGTTGTAATGATGGTAAAGCTGTCAATGTTCATCATCATTACAATATGAAACTGTGTGACAGCAACTTCTGGAAATGCATGTGCGCAGTTAAACACAGCAATTGATAAGTTGGAGTCTTTGATTCCCTGCTTTCATAAGAATACATCATTGTTCAGCCTTCTCCAGCAAAATCTTTGGCATTCACTGATCTTCAGTGAATTTTATATATTTACAAATTATTCTTGTAAAAATTTCTTACAGTATCTCAGTTGATTTTGGAATGTGTAATTTTAATGTGTAATCACTGAACAATCCATGGGTTTAAATAAGAGAGAGAAATGAGACCAAAATGTAACACTTTTCAGGGGATTAAATCAAAAGCAAATGTCCAAAAGATTAAGAAAAAAAAGGGACCCCATTTCTTCTAAAATCAATAATTGTTACAAATTTGTTTGATTCATTCTTAACCAGTATTTCATTATAATGGTAAAAATAATGAAATTTCAACATTAGGTTTTTTATGTCTTCCGTTATTGCAAAGAATTAGCATTTTACATCTCATTAGGTCATAGAAGTTGAAAAAGTGTCTCGTATTTCAATGAATAAAAGCAAGATAAACAGACTCAAAATGTTAAGGTTCCTGCAATCATTAGGAGTATAGATTTGACTCTGAGCTCCCCACCTTCTTCCCAGCTGATTGCTTTTGCTGGAGCAGGGAGAGAAGACACAGCACCAACGCCCCCCCCCCCCCCCCCACCCCGATCCCAATAATAAATCATTATGGGGATGCTGGAGCTTCTGCAGTTACTGTGGACCCAGGGAGAGCAGAAAGCACTCCAGAGAAAGCTCCTACCATCCACTCCTGTAGCTGATGGCTCCATACAGGCTTTAAACAGCCTGTTAAATGCTTTAACTGTGTTAATTTAAAATACTACGACCGTGGGATCAGGGCCCAAGATGGAGGTGCCTATGTTTGCCAGCGGCCACGAGGGGTTGTCGACTATGGGGAGCAGACTGGTGCAGGGCACCAGTAAGAGGGGGAACATCTTTCTCCCACCACCTCTCCCCCCCCCCCAACTGACTGTTGAGAAGGAGAAACAGTCCACCAGCCTAAAGATGGGGACTCAGTGGTGGACCAGCAAGAGGCTTTGCAGCTGAAAAACTCACACAGGCCACAGGATGCTGGCAACTTGAGGTCAAAAGATTCACACCAGGCCTGCAACCTCACAAGAATCAGGTATCAGAATGGGATTAGAGAAGGTGCTGAGGTCAAGAAAGGCTCCTGAAGAGTCCTGGGTGCTAAAGGCTTCCTCATCATGTCGGAGGATTGGATCTGGGCTTGAGTTGCTGAAGGTTTGAACTGAACTGGAGTCTTGCACGGCTGCAGAGGTTGCGGAAGTGCTGAAGGCAAATTCGCAGACCCTCATTGACTCTGAGGGAACTCCCTTTCTCTGTAATGGGTGCCAGGCAATTTCATGTAATCTAGCATTTCTATTTTATTAGATAAATAAATAGTATCCGATCACCACCAAGATCCTAACCACTCCTGGTTACGGAAAATAATGTTTTTGTTCACCATCTGATGTGTTGAGAGTACCGTATATACTCGTGTAATAGTCAAGTTTTCGGGTCAAATTCGAGGAGGGTCAACTTTTACACAGGTCATACTTTTGACCGTGGTAAGTACCTGCATTGTTGGGACTGGATGGTAAGTTTACATTCAGGCGCCGGGAACTCTGGTGGGTGGGCGGCAGGGTATTAGGAGCTTAGATGGGCGGGCAGTCGAGACCAAAAATAGGGGCATCGACTTTTACATACGGAAAACACGCAATTTTTGAGCCATAAGGGGGCTCGACTATTGCACAGGATCAACTATTAAACAAATATATAGGGTAAATGTCTTCTCTCCAATATCCTACCAGCTTACAGCAGAACGATGCAAAGTACCAAACTCCCTACTACATTTAAAATTAAAGTTCTTCCTGTATCCAAAGGTGCAAGTTGGGAAGCCCTGCAAAAAAATACATGTTACAAATTCAACTCATACCAGCTTAATTCAAGTTTACTAGTTCTTATCCTCTCAAGTCATAGAAGAGGTACCAAAAAAACTCTTGCATGTAATAAAATAAAGCCATTCCCAGTTTGTCCTTTACCATGTGGTAATAGTTTCCTGACATCTGGCATCGTAGGACTAGAAAATTAGATTTCATCCTGTTTTGGTACGATGATTGTATCTGCCAGTTTGTTTTAAGATCCAATTGGGTATCATCAGTTGGAGAGCACTAGCCTTGGCCTTACAGTTGTCACTGTCACTTGTGTGGAATCTTGCTCTAAGATCTAGCATACTCCTCTTCTGAAATCTCTCCAAATATAACACTGTCAGTCTAATATGAGTTGATTTTGAGAATAAGGAACAGATGCATATAATTTTGGATAACCAATAGTCAAACGTTACAAGCAAGGTACTGTTTGAAACAAGAAAGAACTTTGTATGTGCATAAGAGGCCTTTTGATCAATGCTAATTGATCTGCAGAACAACAAACGTTATTTTGAGTTTTTCAAGTGCATGAACACGAGACGCAGTAAATGTAAAAAAATAAAAATAAAAATAAAAATTTTTTAAATGGTATATTTTCATGTGCAGGTTTGTAGTATTTTTCCCAATCAATAGTGGGGGGTTTCTCTGTGAAGAATCAAGTTCTAAGAAAACAATTTATTTGGGATCCCATTCTGACGTATTACTGATACATTAAATGACTTCATAACTGTACAAAACTGAATCCTATCTCAATCAAGCTCCAGGTGTTTCCTCAGCTAAATACAGATTTATGTATTTCTTGCTTTGGTAGCCAAGGCAAATAGCGCCTTTGGAAGACTACACAAAAGAGTCTGGAAAAACAACCAACTGAAAAACCTCACAAAGATAAGCGTATACAGAGCCGTTGTCATACCCACACTCCTGTTCGGCTCCGAATCATGGGTCCTCTACCGGCACCACCTACGGCTCCTAGAACGCTTCCACCAGCGTTGTCTCCGCTCCATCCTCAACATCCATTGGAGCGCTCACACCCCTAACGTCGAGGTACTCGAGATGGCAGAGGTCGACAGCATCGAGTCCACGCTGCTGAAGATCCAGCTGCGCTGGATGGGTCACGTCTCCAGAATGGAGGACCATCGCCTTCCCAAGATCGTATTATATGGCGAGCTCTCCACTGGCCACCGTGACAGAGGTGCACCAAAGAAAAGGTACAAGGACTGCCTAAAGAAATCTCTTGGTGCCTGCCACATTGACCACCGCCAGTGGGCTGATAACGCCTCAAACCGTGCATCTTGGCGCCTCACAGTTTGGCGGGCAGCAGCCTCCTTTGAAGAAGACCGCAGAGCCCACCTCACTGACAAAAGGCAAAGGAGGAAAAACCCAACACCCAACCCCAACCAACCAATTTTCCCTTGCAACCGCTGCAATCGTGTCTGCCTGTCCCGCATCGGACTGGTCAGCCACAAACGAGCCTGCAGCTGACGTGGACTTTTTACCCCCTCCATAAATCTTCGTCCGCGAAGCCAAGCCAAAGAGTCTATTTCTATTGACTAAAACTCCTGCAGTGCTTGTTGAACATTTGTAAACATACGTTGATCGCTGAATCAAAATTCAACATCAAAATCTGAAAATAATGAAAATCTAAAGTCAAAGCAGAAAAGTCTTGAAACACTCAACTGGTCATGCAGTAACAAGGAAGACAAAAACAGGAGTTAACTGTTCAGGTTGATGACCTGTCATCACAAATGGAAATATTACAAGACAAGTGTCTTGATTTACAGAGAACAAAGCGATAGGGTCAAGACCAAGATTGTATTGTCACAGTAATGGAGCTGGTGTCTTCAGAGAGAGGGTGATAAATGCTTCTTAATCGAGGCTGAGATGCCTGGATAATTATCTGAGATTACTAAGTACAGTGATGAGATATAAAAATGCTGGAATTGGGAAGAATGTGATAGAACAGTTGGTGAATTTCTAAAATTAAGCATTCCTCTGTTATTTCTTTTCTGCATTTTTTTCCCTCAATTCCTCCCCCTATGTAGATTAGGGGCAATTAAATCAACCCTCTCCCAGATAGCACCCAGAGTATTCCTGTCACCTGAAAACCCTTGGTATCCATGATAGTATTTCTAATGGTCGTCATTTGTGGACTTCACCTCTACCTCTCTCCAATGAAAATGCACTTTTGCAATTTTTTCAGTTCCAGTAAAATGTTAACTCTGTTTCTCTCTCCTGAAACACACCTTGACCTCTCGAGTACCTCCAGCATTTTCAGTTACTTCATTAAATTTCATGTTAACAGAGAAATAAATTGGTTATACATATCCATTAATTTATAAGCATTGAAACAGGCCATTCAGCTCAACTTGGGACATATGGAGAAGATTGTCCTGCATAATAATAGCATGGCCCTCAATTATTGTGGATTTAATTGATTATAATTAGTGTGAGAGAATAGAACTCAAAAAGCATCTACAATAGGAGTCCTCTTTAGCTTGTAAAAGGAATGTCTGACAAGAAGAGGCAGCTCTAGGTTTAAATTCAGGAAATTGAGTCAGGCAGTTGGAAGGAGTATTGGTGAGGAAGCATTTTTGTACCTCTTAAACTTAATGGAATTATGAAGGAAAAGTTTTGGGACAAAGGAAAAGACAGATAAAGAGTGAAACTTTCCAGAAGTTAATTTTACAGAGCAGTGGGTTATGACGATTAAGTTACTTAACTTGCTCTAAGAAACCCAAAAATTATTGATCCAGATAAAAGTTTCAATTCCATTAAAGCATTTAGGGAATATAATTTGAACTAAATAATCAAATGTTAGCACATTGTTTCAATACAATTGCTGTAAAGAGTTATCACATGAGCTTACAGGTTCACCACTGTTCTTCAGTGTAGGATGCCTGCCATCCTTACTGAGACTTGACCAAATGGGAGGTCACACCCATCAAAGTGGCTGATTCTTAATCCCATCTCTGAATGGTGGAAGCATTTAATGAGAGCTTCGTGAAAATACATATTTGTCAGGTGACCTTTTCACTGAGAAAATGGCAGGATTCCAAGAGCTGAAGCCCCTCGTATATCAGGAAGCATATAATACAATAATAAGACTTTATTGTCATACATACAATGTACTGTACATGTGCTCCAAAATTCTTACTTGCTGCAGCTGAACAGGTATTTTGTTTAAAAAAAACAATTTAAATGAAATATGTAGGGAAGATACTGAGACTTCAACACTGAAGGAAACCCAGAGAAGTACATAAAAGTCTTGGGCTGAAAATAAAACGTGAATTTGTATTGTGAAGGTTCACCACTTTACCTGATATACAAGGGGCTTCAGCTCTTGGAGCCCTGCCATTTTCTCAGTGAAAAGGTCACCTGACAAATATGTATTTTCACAAAGCTCTCATTAAATGCTTCCCATTGCTTCCACCATTCAGGGATGGAGTTAAGAATCAGCCACTTTGATGGGTGTGACATCCCATTTGGTCAAGCCTCAGTAAGGATAGCGGGTGTTCTACGCTGAAGAACAGTAGTGAACCTGCTAAAATACCAGGGAGCAAAATCAAGAATATTCCAAAATATATGGAATACAAGAAACAGAATTACAGAGTAGGCTTTTTTGCCTTTCTTCCAAGTTCTAATCTTTAATACTCTAAAGCTAACCTATTATCTTTGCCCTACTTTCCTGTTTATACCTTAATAATTAAGTCTACACATTTATAAATACAGTAAAGCAACCGAAGAATCAGGGTCAACTGCAGCAACACTCTCAGAAATAAATATCTTTAACATGCATACAAATTCTTCAATATGCAGTTCTAATTCTTCTCCTTGTAACTAAACTGTAAATTCTTGTGGGCAGGGTTTTCTTATAAAAAGCACTATTTGAATTTAATTGCTTTTTTTTATAGTTAAAAAGTAACTTCTATATGTTAACAATTATTGTTCCAAATTCCAATTATTTAACATATTTTTCAATAACTATTTGCAATGGATTGTAATTATCAAAACAATACTTATTATTGGAGGTAGGGGAAATTCTTGCAAAAGCTCAATATTGATTTTTTTTTAGAAAAAAAATCAGACATTCATTTAAAACCCAATAGCAAAGAAGAGAACTGTAACAATATTTTATCAACCTTGATACAGAACCATCTCATTTTTAAAGGATGTCAAGTGATGGCAGCTGGCAAGCCATAAGGCTGTCTGAACACTGTCTCTTTGAATAAGAACAGTGAAAGAACTGCTCATTGGCTTTCTATTCACAAAAAAAGATTTAACAATACCAAACCAAGAGGTCTTGTGGATAAAGGGAAATATAATGCTACGAGGTCTGATTATTTTATCCAATAATTTTGTTATCTCTTAAATAATAGTTCTTTTCCACAGAGATGATGTGGTGGGAAATAGGCAACTACTTTTTAAAAAAGGGGGAAAGTACCTTATCTGTATCAATTTTGCAATTTTGTTGAACAAAGATATTCTTTAAACTTACCCTATTCACTGCAGGATATGCAATTATCCTCAATTCATAGTCTAGACATAAATGTATCAGACCATTTTAAGACCCTTGCAACAAGCATACTGCTGCAAGCGAGGTTAAATTCGGACGAGATAAATTAGCAAAGAATATAATAAAGGGAGTAATAAAAGAACTTTATCCTCAATACCTCCAAGTTGAGGCCAAATTAGATTTATTTTGCATGTCAATTGAGTAAGATTAGTAAAATTTTAGCAGCTGTCAACATCATAACAAAATACAAAAAAAATTCATCCTTATCTCTTTGCTTCCATCTGCTGCCTTGTTATTTACCTTCCTGGATTTACTATGCAGATCTAAATAAGGCACATCAAGGAGGGCTCACAGAACAATAGCTTTTTAAGCTTCACATCAGGTATTTGAAACCAAAGCACTGAAAGCACTACCATCAAAGACATATCTTTAATGAACATCCCTATCGAGAAGAATAGAGCTAAGAAAAGAAATGTCTACAAGTCAGAACGACCCAGAAAGGAAATGTCTAGAAGTCCTGATGAGATTAACACATTTCAGAAACTCAGCAAATTCCATGTGCCATCCAGGAAGGGGGCAGGGAGAGTGGGAAGTGTTGCTGGGGGATGGGGAAGAAAGGGCCTGTTATGGGGCGATGGGTGGCGGATCATCCAGAGTGCATCAAGAGTTAATGTGGTTCTCACAGACAAAAGAAATACGCTTCCTTTTAGACAATCCAAGCTGTCAAAACACAGCAAGCCATTTGACAGTGTCAGTAGGTCAGAAAAGGGCTCAACAAGTTGCTTTAAACGGCCTCGGAAGAACTTTCCTTGTTGGTCACAGCTAAGTGGACACTTGATCAAACAAGGCAAGTGTGTTAATAACCTATAGATCACAATCAACAACTTGCTGAAAAATTCCTCCCTCTTTATCACATGGTATTTCTGGTCTTAGTTGAAGAAAAACATTGCAGCAATTTCATGGTGTACAACTTAATTTATGATGACAGCTTGCAACATTTGTTCCTTTATTTCAGTTTTTGGTACTTTCAGGAGTAATCTGCGACTTTATAAGATAACATCTTGAGTCAGAGTGTTTGAAACAATTGCACTCTTTTTTGAAGTAATTTCTTTCATGGAGTAAACCTCAGAACTGAGCAAGTTGGCATTCAAGGCTGCTAGACAAGAACCCACACTGTTGGCATTTTTTTTTAAACTCAAACATTTCCATATTCTTGTTAATTTATTTACTCTAAATTTGTACAGCACTGCCTCAATAATATTGAGCAAAAATGCTGCTTGACAATACATTTCTCAGGGCAAACTAGCAAGACAGCCTTTTTAAAAAATTTTGTTCAATCCATTACCTGCTTTATATTCACCTATATAGTTCTTTGAACGCATTTTAATCACTCATGTCTTACTGTATAACATCCCTTGAGCATGTAATGTGGATCAATCAGCTCTAAACCTAAGTAGACATGTTGCAGGCTCGAGTGCCTGGAAATCATGCTAAAGGCTCAGTAGATGATGAAACTGAGATATACAGTGTGTGGCAGCCCCACATGGCAGCCATTAGCTCCTAGGCATGTCAGATTTTAGATTTACCCTACAGTCAATGACAGCAAACACCTTCGTTTTGCTTCCTGCCTCCAAATACAAACTCTATCTCTATTACCCATCCATCCATCCATCCAAAAAATTGCAATCTTGCAGACATTGTGCCCACATCTCATAAACACAGGACTCAAATCACATTTTTTTTTGTGAGCCTTCTTTCAAATGGGCTGTGTTCCAAGCTCATTTACAACCACAAGAGACTGCGGCCTTCCCTCCTTTAATGAAATAACTAAACAACAGATTTGCATATGTAAAAAACAGGTGTTGTAACAGGTTTGACTCCTCTTGACCTAACTCATGTAGGAGAAGTCTATCAAGCAACAGCTGTCCCCAAGGTGTCTGGGGTCTGATGAGCTCTCAAAACTCCACCATCTGTGCCACTGTTTGCTGAGAAGTGACAGTTCAGATCAAAAACAGAAAAATACAATTTACTGAATCCTTTTAATGAATAGCATATTTTACAAAATACTACAAGGAAGTTTCACAGGAATTTGCTATTTATAGACTCCCTTTAATTAATATCTGTTGGATTGTTTCCAAAGTGTTATCTCATATATTTACCATTATTTTATCTTTAAAGAATGCACACACACCCACCGAAAGAGAGAGAGAGAATAACAGACATCAGGAACAATTCTGAGCCTTTGCATGACCCTCAATGAGTGTGGTGACTTATTTTGGAACTATGTTAGCAGAAGGTAGCACCATATGCCCAAGCCCCAAGCTGGATGCTCTTTCCATTGAATAATGTGCTTGTCATAAGCTGTTAAAGTCACAATGCTGTTTTTCTCAAATAGGTTTTGCAAGTTGTTTCAAAAAAACTGAATTGTAATACAAGTAAAAAAAATACATTATATAATGGCAGTTTTTAAAATATTTTAACAATGTAACTATAGATTTTACTGTGTGTATACACGCGATATATATTTATTTATTTATACATACACACATTTTATAATATACATACCACATATCACACCTATATAATACACACACACACCTACTCTCTCTATACTTTATACATATAAAACAATATATGGATATTGTCTGTATATTGTCTATATATATATATATATATATACATATATATATATACATATATATATACATATATATATACATATATATATACATATATATATACATATATATATATACATATATATATACATATGTCTTTCTTTGGCTTGGCTTCACGGACGAAGATTTATGGAGGGGGTAAAAAGTCCACGTCAGCTGCATATATACATATATATACACATATATATACATATATACATATATACACATATATATATACATATATACATATATATATACATATATACATATATATATACATATACATATATATACATATATATTCCAAAGGCGCTATTTGCCTTGGCGAGTCTGTTGTCTATCTCATTGTCGATCCTTGCATCTGATGAAATGGTGCAGCCGAGATAGGTAAACTGGTTGACCGTTTTGAGTTTTGTGTGCCCGATGGAGATGTGGGGGGGCTGGTAATCATGGTGGGGAGCTGGCTGATGGAGGACCTCAGTTTTCTTCAGGCTGACTTCCAGGCCAAACATTTTGGCAGTTTCCGCAAAGCAGGACGTCAAGCGCTGAAGCGATATATATATATATATTTTATATATATAAATATATTTTATATATATATATATATATTTTATATATATATATATTTTATATATATATATATATTTTTTATATATATATATATATATATATTATATATCTTTCTTTGGCTTGGCTTCGCGGACGAAGATTTATGGAGGGGGTAAAAAGTCCACGTCAGCTGCAGGCTCGTTTGTGGCTGACCAGTCCGATGCGGGACAGGCAGAAACGATTGCAGCGGTTGCAAGGGAAAATTGGTGGGTTGGGGTTGGGTGTTGGGTTTTTCCTCCTTTGCCTTTTGTCAGTGAGGTGGGCTCTGCGGTCTTCTTCAAAGGAGGCTGCTGCCCGCCAAACTGTGAGGCGCCAAGATGCACGGTTTGAGGCGTTATCAGCCCACTGGCGGTGGTCAATGTGGCAGGCACCAAGAGATTTCTTTAGGCAGTCCTTGTACCTTTTCTTTGGTGCACCTCTGTCACGGTGGCCAGTGGAGAGCTCGCCATATAATACGATCTTGGGAAGGCGATGGTCCTCCATTCTGGAGACGTGACCCATCCAGCGCAGCTGGATCTTCAGCAGCGTGGACTCGATGCTGTCGACCTCTGCCATCTCGAGTACCTCGACGTTAGGGGTGTGAGCGCTCCAATGGATGTTGAGGATGGAGCGGAGACAACGCTGGTGGAAGCGTTCTAGGAGCCGTAGGTGGTGCCCCAGGGTCTTTAGAGACAATGAAATAATTTTGAAGTGTGACAACTGTTTCAAATTAGGAAGTCCATCAGTCAATTTGTCATAGCAAGTTCCTATTAAAAGCAACGTGATTGTGTCCAGTCTTTATTTTAGATGACATTGATTGAGAGATAATTATTGGAAAGGATAACATTGCATCTGTCTTGATTCATTCATCATCATCCAAGAGTTTTCTGAACTCTTCCAGAAGATAGCATCTCCTGGCACACTGGAGCAATGGCCAAGATTTTTGAGTTTCCATCTTCCTTCTGAGATTTAAACTTATATATATATATATATATATATATATTATATATATATATATATATATATTATATATATATATTATATATATATATATATATTATATATATATATTATATATATATATATATTATATATATATATTATATATATATATATTATATATATATATTATATATATATATAAATACAGACAATATCCATGCAGTTTACTATATGATAAATCACATTAATCTTTATATAAAAAATTGTTTTAAACTCTTAGTTTCAATTTATTCAAAGTACAAATATTATTGTTCCTCATTAGGTGGAAACAGTACAATTAATAATTTTAGAAGAAGTTAGCCAAGAGTAAACCCTAAATTTCCAATTGTTGCCATTCATCTTTGGGCAATACTATAATAATTAAGAGATTATAACTTTGAAAAAAAAAGGTTGCACATGAAATGAACTGGACAAAAATTACAACTTAGTCATGTGGTTCAACTGATCTCACTCTTAACTGAAAACGCAGAAGATTATGGGTTTAAATCTCAGAAGGAAGATGGAAACTCAAAAATCTTGGCCATTGCTCCAGTGTGCCAGGAGATGCTATCTTCTGGAAGAGTTCAGAAAACTCTTGGATGATGATGAATGAATCAAGACAGATGCAATGTTATCCTTTCCAATAATTATCTCTCAATCAATGTCATCTAAAATAAAGACTGGACACAATCACGTTGCTTTTAATAGGAACTTGCTATGACAAATTGACTGATGGACTTCCTAATTTGAAACAGTTGTCACACTTCAAAATTATTTCATTGTCTCTAAAGACCCTGGGGCATTTAAAGGCATGGACTTTTAAAAAAATATTTAAACACTAGAATTGCCTTCTTCAGATAGTACAATAAATAGCAACTCCTTTTGGTAGTTAGAAATACACATAAAAGGTTTCAAACACTGGAAGGCTTGAATCAAAGTGGAGGCAAGTATTTTGACAGAAAATTGAATTGGGCAGTCATATTTACTCTTAATCAAGGTGTCAAATTTGCCAACAAGTTTGTCTTGGAACAATTCAAGGTCAGGCATGTAGAGAAATCAGTGGCTGAGGATGAAAAAATTGTGGTGAGAACCATGCCCTTTACAATTTTCTGATGCTTGACACAAATCTGGCAATACAGAAGAACTCTAATGAAGTAGTGGGCTTGTGGTAATATGTATGTATGACTGTGTATGGGTAGCTGACCTGCCCACTGATGACTCACTCCCTCATAACTCCTCCCCTTGTGACCCAGCCATAAAGGTCGACCTCCCTCCCTCTGCCCTTCATTCGAGCACATGGAATCAGGCCAGCTACAATCTAAAGTGTATTAAAGCCCATTGTTTCTCACTCACTGTCTTTGAAGTTACGGATAGAGAGTATCAATGCTCCCATTGATAGATTGTTCCACTTTAACAAAATGGAGTACATTAATGAACAAAAGTTCAAACAATGCCTCAACAGCAATAGAATGGTTTTCTTTTCAGAAAATGAGTAACCCTATAAAATAATGAATACAACTCTCGTTAATTCCTGACTGGACCTGGATTAGTTCCTGACTTGGGAAGAAATGACAGCATAGAGAAGAAAAATGTCTTTCTAGATAACACAGCCCATGAAGTCAGGTTTTGATCACTTGCGCCTTGAGAGTTGCCTCTTTGAGAAGAGTAGAAGGAAGAAATAATTTGTCCTAAAGGGAACAGGAAGACTCAATGGACCAGCTTTTTTAAAAAAAAAACTGTCCATCAACTTTGTGTTTGATGTCAGGTGGGAGAAACTGATGAAATATATTTTTTTTAAATTAGTTGCACTTACTAAGTTACTACACTTTGAGGACACCAAGATAACAAAGCAGGTGTTATTCTCTGGAAATGATTATCACCCCAACTAATTTCATTGTAAATTTAACATCTCATTAAAAACCTCAACCGTTTTGCCAGTCAGCTTTAGCTTATTTGCACCCTTAATAACATTAAGCGCTACTATGTTTCGAAGGTAAATATACAATTAGCACTTGGCTTTTCCAAACAAGATTCAAAGAATCCATCAGCGAAAAAAAACCATGAATTACCATAATTAATTTGGCAGCTTTTACACCCTTCTACAGGATCTGATGGTAAACTATCATCATAAATCCTAATATAATCCAAATGAGATGATGCATGGCACATTGGCAAGCTAATTTTAGACATCACTCATATGTCATTGTAGATAGAGGTAAATTTCAGATCATTCAATGGTGACATATTAAAGAGATTAAGAATTTGCCTTATATCTGTAATAAATCCTCTTGCCTGGATATCAATCCCAATGAGTTTACAAAAGTAAAAGAATACATTTAACAATTCAAATTAGTGGCCACATAAACATAAAAATTCTTTGAACTGCAAAACCTTGCATTGGAGAGTTTGTTGAAAATGAGGTACCATTTTTTCCAAGAACTTACATTTTTAATTACAATATCTTTAACTCCAATTTGTCATTCTCATTTCTCATAACTTGAATTGGAATCAGTATTAAATTGATGCACTAATAATAGATGCATAAGTAAATTATAACTTAGTGTTTAATTAAAAAGTTCAATTAAGTTAGAAGCAAATTTGACAGGATTTCTAAGTGGTATTCAACATAGTTATTATATAATAGTTTGCAAGTGGAGCATTTGCATTTTCATATTCAGGAAGCTTTCTTACAAAAGCAACTTGTTTGAAATCAGGGTTGTTCTGGTGAAATATGGCCTTTTTAAATCAATAATCTCCCAACAGGCCATCTAAAAAAAAATTTGAGTTGGTATCTCATTTCAGCCCAGGCACGATTCATCCTGTTCTAATAAATACATTCATAAGTGGTAAACCATGATAATGGTTGTTTGAGATTGTTTTCGTGATTCATGCCATGCAAGTTATCCAAAATATTTGTGTTATTTTACCTGTATATCAAGAGTAAATCTGTACTTTTAATCCAAGGGTTTCGATGAAGCAGGCTGCAACTTACAACCATATACATGGGGCATTAATTCCAGCTTTCACGTAAATCCAATGGACACAATGGAACTAATCAATTTGAACTTCATAACCACAACACTTCCCTTTCCCCCCCCCCACCCCCACAATCAACATGATCTACCAGGATCGTCATCTGAAGAGGGTACACAAGATCAATGAGGATCCCTTCCATCCCACAGATAGCATCTTTCAGCAGCTCGTGTCGGGGAAGAGATGCAGGAATATCAGAGCCAGCCCCACCAGGCTGAGGAACAGCTTCTTTTTTCCCCACAGGCAGTGAGAATGCAGAACGACCAAAGGAACTGCTACTCACTAACTAGATGAGACAACCATATTCATGAAAAAATATTTATTTGTATATATGAATACTTGTCCTACATATGTATTGCTTGTCCATATGTAAGTATGTCTGGTTGTGTTTTGCACCAAGGACTGAAGAATATTGTTTTGCTGGGTTGTATTTGTGCAGCGAGATAACAATAAATTTGACTTGACAATTATATTCTCTTTACCTGGAGATTACCAGAAATAATATATACTCAGTATTTTGGCAGATATTTTCTGCTTTGCTAGAACTACTCACTTTAATTGAAATTATCTGAATCAACAAGGACCAGGAATTGAACCTCAGATTTCCCTGGGATGTACAGCTGAATAATACACATAATATTTACCCACTAGGTGTCAGCCTTGAATCAGTGTTAGCACTCTGGCCTCCAATCCAATTTGGATTGCTTTAAGACCAGTCCCGATGCTGGAGATTACTGCACTTCGGTTCGGTCCAGTACTGAGGACGTGCTACTGTGCTCTATGTGCCAATTTCAGATTGCACAGCAATTATTTTCTAGGATACCTTCTCAGATTGATAATGAATAAACACAAAGTGACTATTCAAAGAAGGATAATGAAGATCTCCAAATTTCAGAACCTGTTCTTTAGCAACCAACATCCTTTCTCTATAACCTTCAAAACAGTTTAGCAGAAGGCACTCCTCAACCTGAACTTCCTGGAACTCCCCCGATAAACCTTTAGCCTATTTAGTGATGATAAATTTATTGTCACACCCACATGTATAATGTACATAAGCAGAAAATTCTTTGTGGCTGCCACCACATAGGTACAGAAAAAAAGCCAAATCCAATAGTATATATTAAATTACCAAGCAGATAATAAATATAAAATATAGTTAGGTAACATTTCCTTTCTCCTTGAATTTTAAAATATTTACAAATGGCATATTTCCAAACAGACCTTTTGTCAGCATGCCCACACGGATTCCTCTGATCTTAACAGAAGTACCTTGAAAAACATTAAAACTCAACGCAAATGCACATGCTTGTTGAAGCTGAGGAAGTGGGTAGCAGAGAAATTCTCCTCTAACTCCGTTTCTATTGCAAATTATTTTCTTTTTTATTTTGAAGCATAATAAATTGGAGAGAAAATTCAACCACAGGAGATGAAAACCTGAAAAAACACAGTATATCTACAATTATTCTACATTCATCTAGTTTCTTTGAATATTGTTTACAGCATTGTTCATGATTGTTTAAATATGTGGTATTTTGAGGGTGACACATAGATGAAAATTAATAGGTTTGTATTTACCACCCAGATGATGGTGATATTGACTGCAAAATTACAATGCATAAATTTCCTTATCATTATATACTTAACAAGCATACAATTAAATTAAGTAGATTAACCTAGGTGGCAAATCAAGGAAATTGCACAATCTCCAGGTTGGAATGAAGTTTCTTCAGCACAAAATCAAATTTAATATATTTTAGCTTTTAAAACTTACTTTTATTATGCCATTTTGATCTAACACTATATTCTTCTTGCCATGTGAGTGTCAGAAGTATCTACACTCTAAGAATCTTGGCTTTTAGATCATTGCTGAATTTAATTGGTCTGAAGCTATTTGTAACCCAAGATCAGGAATTCACTTTCTCCACCTCGATTTCCACCTTTTAGAGTCATTTGTAAACCAACATGTTCAACTCAGATTTTGGTTACCTGTAGTACATTTCTGTGGTTTTGTGTCAATGTAGTACTCCTGTAAAAAGCTGCAGGATGGTCTGCTCTATTAAACATGCTTCACAACTGAAAATTGTTGTAATTTGGATTTTAACCTCTGATGTATAAAAATATTATATCTTATAGGAATTTAATTACATTGATTTATAAATAAAACATAGAAAATTTCAAACAATGTATATTTTGATCTCAGTATCTAAAATGGTATTCCTGCAAGATATCAAAACTATTCAACTGCATCTATTACATTTGTGAATGCTTAGGGCTATAGACAGGAAAATTGCTTGCAATTCCTTAATCATTGAATATCTAGCTAGAGCACAAGGATTTTAGTTCACTAGTTAACTTTCAACTGGAAATTTAACATTTAACAAGGCCAATCATATGGCAAAACAATAATTGTCAATGTACAGAATGTACATGACAAAAATCTGAAATATTATTACAAACAAAAGAATAAATAGCATGAGTAACTCATGTCTAAAAGTAAAGCCATAAATTAAAATGAATATGTGAAAGGTTTATAATTTCATAGTTAAACAAATCACGGCAAATAACAGAAAGGAGAAAGGAGAAAGTGAAGTTTTCACTTTCAGGAAACTACTACTAAACAGGCTCCTTCACCTGTTAAAGTCAGGAAGTCCTGTTTATGTTACCTTGTCCAAGTTATCAGTAGGAACATCACAGCTCAATGTTGAACCACCATAAAATGCCCTGAGGGAGAGTCTATTATGAGTTTGAAATAAAAATGGCACCATCTTTAAATAACTTGTTTCGTAGAAGTCTGAAAATCTGGACTGTTCGGGGATTGGGTCGGTCTGGATTTTTGGATTTTCCTGATTATCGGGCAGTACTTTTAACATTCAAATTTAAGGAGGAATGAAGAAGAGATCAACAGGTACCATAAATTTTGATAGTTTACTCATTAGCAAAACAGCATAATTCATTTATCAAAATAAGTAGCTTTAATGAAAAATAAAGTCAACACTTGACAAAAAAAATGTAAACTTTTTTCCAAAAAAGACTACATAATGCTTTAAATTATGTTTAAAAATGAACATTGTACAAGGAAAATACAGTATACAAATGAAATCAGGATATTTAAAACAAATTGATTATTTATATATTGTTTATTGTAATTTATATGAAAATGTTTGGTCAAAGTACAAAAGAACAAGTAACTGTTTATTTGTTCATTTCTGCCACCTCTGTTGCATCTGATGCATGATAGCTTGTTGCTCCCATGCATCTGTGGAGCTTATGAATGCACGCATGCACAAAAACCCACTCAATTTTAAAAATTAAGAGTTTTCAAAAAGTCCAGATTCTCAGGTGCACCAGATTTCTGGCATTTGGATTTTTGGACTTCTACTGTATTGATGTTTCATGCTTTACAAATATTCTCAGGTCATATCTCTAGCTGCATTGAACCCAGGAACTTGCACTGATTAGAACTTTAACAACTTAGAAAAATTGGTATAGTTGGGTAATCTTAAGTGATTCCCTCCCATATCTGTCATCTAGTATGATTTTTAAAACATTTGATACTTTTTTAAAAAAAAAACATGGCCAAAGTGCAATAAACTAATGATAATGGACTACTTTCAAACTTGTGTTCATCTACAATTGCTGGTGTACCTGAAGTGCAACAATAAACATAAGTGTTTGCTGTTTAATTTTGAAATGTACATGGTTACACAAACAAGGTCCCTAGAAAACTTCAAAACAACATTTCATATACCAATTCTGAAAGGCAAAACATGTGCAGGTTAGAAAGGATTTATTCCTCTTAACAATCTCACCATCATCCACCACATTTCCATTTCACTTCTGAAAATTGCTGCGTTTATTATACACAAAAAGGAACAATACCTCATTTTGTCTATTTTCTTATGTTACGGGACACAAAATAACACAGTAATAAGCCTGTTGAATCTGCCCCCTCACTGTACCTTGCCATGGAAACAGCATCTGTCTGGAGAGAGAGGGGATACATGCTACATGTAGGCCCGAGGTGGACACCTCTGGAAAGGAGGAGCCTGACAGGTGCTAAAACACTTCCACTACTTTTGGAGAGACTGGTTTCAGGAGATAGATGTTGTTAGCAATACAATCCAAAAATGTTTCAATTCAGCTGCAAATCAAATAAATGAAGCAACATCTTCAATAAACAACTCCATTCAACATTAACAGCTTGCTTGTCACTTCTCATTTTTGTGGCCAAGGTACATTCTATGCCTGCTGAAGTTTTTGATTACAACACTCAACAAAACCTTAGATCCAAGTTACAACTAGCAGAAAAACGTTCCCATACATTATTTTTTAAACTGAAAATATTAGAAATCATAAAATTGTTTAAATCAGCTGATCTTAATTTCTGCTTTGGTAAATCTGTTAAAAAAAAAGCCAGCGACATTTTTAACAAATGTATTTTTCAGTAGCATTAATGAATACGCTTTCTCAATCCATCCTTTTATCAAAATAGCTAATCTGTCTGCAGTTGACAGCTAACAGCATAGGATCCAGTAAACAAATACTTTCATAGTATAAGGAGCGCTATTAAAGCTAAAACTGTCAGCACAAATCTAATCTTCACAAAGGGAAAAAAAATAAACTGTTGATCACCTCTCATGGCCTTAACTAACATAGAGGTTGTCATGGAAACACTTCTGTGAAGGTCTCTTTGGATAAATGCTTCCAACTTAATTGCTATTAGGCTAAGAAAAACAGTTTAACCAGACAATGCACAGCAATGTTAGAAATACTGAAATTGCTGTTAATTTTTAAAAATAACATTCCACAGATATAACTTATTTTTAAACATTTTGCAATTAAATTTACTAAAAGCACAAGGAATTTAATTGGAAGAATGCGGCTATCCAGTTCACGCATTATGAATTTAATGTTGACCGTTCTGAAAATACCATTACAAGCAATGAGGAGGAAAAAGACAATGGTATTCCACTGCATGAGAAAAAAAAAATTAAATCTCTTCTCCTCAGTGGAAGTTATTGGCAGAGGGGGACTTGGAACAGTTTACAACTTGGGAAAAGAGTGCCAGTTCATCGCCCCTTCAATCTGGAAAAGTACTTCTCCTCAATTCTAAAATGCTGATTTTATTCATTTTCTTTCTTTCCACTTACGTTAACTTCCCCACAAAGTCATATGTGCTCAAAACATAGGACTTTGAATGGGAATGCAACTTTAACACTTTAAAATACCATTTAAATAAAATGTTGTTAATTTAGGTTAAACCGTTCATTTCAATTCCCCTCTGAAACACTTATTGTATACCTTTTTAAATCGACAGTGAAGAAACAGAATATTATTTTATGTCCAGAGTTCAGAGCATAAAGGGAGGAATTAAGATGAAGATGGGTGTGAAATAGTCGTATGCTTTCCAATGTTAAATTCTTGCCAGTTAGAATACCTGACTCTAACTAAAATCAAATACGTGATAAAATAACAAAATCCATGATAAATCAAACTCCTAGAATGTAAAGTAAAATGGTCATAAAAATGATTAAATGCACTCCCTACATATTATAACCAATCTATTTTGTATTGATTACATCAGGGGTTCCCAACCTGGGGTACATGTTCCCCCCCCCCCCCCACCCCAGTGGTACATTTGCACTTTTCAGGGGGTACATTGGGTCTGAGAGAATAACCATTGTCCCGCCTCGGACTTGTCAGCCACAAACGAGCCTGCAGCTGATGTGGACATTACCCCTCCGTAAATCTTCGTCCGCGAAGCCAAGCCAAAGAAAGAAAGAACAATACATGATATTGTAATCTGCAGTCAGATTGCACAATTTTGCGTTTTTTTTAAATCTTTAATTTTTAGGGGTACACAGGAACCTATAAAAATGCCCAAGGGGGTACAGAGGAACAAAAAGGTTGGGAACCCTCTGGATTACATTAACTTTAACATCCTTGCATTCATAACTTTGTTTTTACAACAGTGAAATGTAACATTTAGTACTTTCAATTATATGTATTATGTTTCATGTGTGATGGGATTTAATTTACCAGCATCTGGACAGTACTTGGCTACCTCCTCATTTCTAGAAATCATGGTAAATGGTCTGTACCAGATTACAAATAATAAATGGACCAAGGATACTATTAATACTGATATCCTCAATTCAGTAGGGTTAGTGCTTTTTGTTTGTTGCACAATATCAATGTGCTCAAACCAAACAAATTATGAAGAAACAAACAACTAAAAGGGAAAATTTATAAATTCTATTCATCTCTTTTTGATATCGTCCTGAATTAAACTGAAATTATTCATTATGTTAAATTATCTCAAGATACTGATAAAAAGTTCAGTAAAGTTTAGCCATCATTTTGCTGACTCTTGGTTTCTTCCTGTTGCCATTTCTTGCATTCTGAACACATCAGTAGAAAAGGAACAATTCTCCACATCTTTTTTTTTTATATTTGTCTAAACAAAAGCAGTCAATCAGAGCTAGAGAATGCATTTGAAATGTTATAAAAATGACTACATTTCAAGCAATTCATTAGGGATTTTTACACAGAAATCCCACAATATTTCTGTAAGGAAGGCCCAGCATTAAGCCGGCTTTGATCGTTTACACTGAACCAAGCTAAGTCAGCAATAATGCTGGGCCAGTGCTTCATTTTACATAGCAAGTCGGCATTTCAGCAGCAAGAGGGGAAACACACGTAACACAACAGCGTCAGCGTCAAGTGTCACGTATATCGTATTTGACAGCATGTTAAACCCACCTTTCCCCCCCCCCCAAAAAAAGGCTCAAAAATATCCCCCAGTTGAAATGAGGGTGATACTGATTATTGTCACTGTGTGGCTCACTCGTGATACCTCTATCTATCATTGGGGGCTGGTGGCAGGGCTGTCGGGAGACTCTCGCAGCAGCCCACTGTCAGTCTCCGCACTGGACATTGTTGTGTAGAGAAAGTGTCAGGTCGAGAGAGGCGAGTCTGAACGCAAGGGTTTGCGACCAAACACTCATAAAAGAATGTGGCGAAGAAAACATGTGCACAATTTATGGAAGAGCACAGGAAAATTCGAGCACAATTTAATAAGACAATATGGGCACCATTTATAATAGAGCTTGGGAAAATCTACCGCTTATTAATCTATAGGAGTGGTTTTCAAACTTTTTCTTTCCACTCACATACCACCTTAAGTAATCCCTATGCTATAGGTGCTCTGTGATTAGTAAGGGATTGCTTAAGGTGATATGTGGGTGGGGGAAAAAGGTTGAGAACCACTGCTCTAGACCCAGATTGTTATTGAAATATTTTTTCTTGAGAAAAATTGTCAAATTTTCTTTGGAGTTATGAAACTGCACATAATGAGTCAACTAGGTACAATTAAAACAGTAGTTTTCAACCTTTTTCTTTCCACTGACATACCACCTTAATCAATCCCTTACTAACACCACTCTTCTATTGTTGGGCTCGTGGCGGGCTGTCAGGGGTTGGGGGAGCAGGGCAGTGGACTTCAGACTGTTCAAACTGAGGACAAACTCACAGACCAGCTTGCTCACACCATAAGGTGACTAAAGACACCTGGGGACAGCTGAGAGCAGAGCAGTGGGATCAGTGTGGGGGCTGCATATTAGGGTTAGGGTTAGGGTTAGGGTTAGGGTTAGGGTTAATCCCACTCCCCAACATTAATCTCCTCTCCCTTAATATCTGAAGGTCTGCCATTGACCGTCTTGAATACATTCAGTAACTGATCATTCACACCCTTCTTCTGTAGTGTTCCAGATTCAGTATCATCTCGTACATACTTTTTTTATCTTATTCATGAATGATCAAGCTCTATTTTGAAAGAGCAACAGCCACCCCACATCTGGCCTATCAAAACCATGAATTATGTACTTATGAATCAAATCCTCTCTAACTCTCCTCCCAGCAACACATAATGCTTCACCCACCTGGTGAGTCTGGTAGAGGATGCATCACTATTTCACCACCAGCTCGTTTCATCTCCAGCTCCAGCCATTTCATCTACAGCTCATTTCAGACTTCTGCATTTATGGGAGCATGCATAGACAACCAATGTGGGCTAAACCCCAAGTGCCTGCCGGTCAGGCAGCCAGATCGACTCTGCCTTTTATCTTTCCTGTATAATTGCAGGCCACTGGGAGAGAGTGGGACAGCAGTATTATTATTAAAAAGATGTTTCCTGTTGCTCTACTTGCTTGTTTTGTCCAAGTTTTAAATGCTTACCTGTAAATACACTAAAAGAAATACAGTACACATACACATCCTTACCTGAGTTAGTCTCGGAATACCAATGTATCCTTTTACACAGATGGCAATCCTGCACTGTTTCTACCTCTGCTGCCGGGACTGGAATGACTCCCCCCACCCCCGCCCCCAATTCCATGTCAATGCTTTTTACACAGCAAGCGTCGTGTAAAATATCCGCAAATATCCCAGAGTGAAGTGGCTGTGTAAAAGTCTCTAAGATTTTTTTGTCAAATAAAAACGGGGCATTGAGTGGTAACACTTTTCCAATGTAAAAGCATTGTGAATGAAGAAGTTAAAAAAAATCACAAACTTAATGAAAGTGATAAATCTAAAGATAGAAATGTGGAACATAAATTTGTCATCGTTTTCTGTTGTTTTACATCAGTTGTGCTTATTTTTTAAATTAATTTTGCAAGTAAGAGTCATCGGTAATAAAGAATAGAAATAATTATTGTGATGTTGATTTACTTTGGTTAAAAATTCTGATCTACGAGTCCTTAAACTATCATGCATGTTTTTATTTCATCAACTAATCATCATGTAGCTACATGAATAACATCAACACAAGTATATTTCTAGCAAAGCACATACCTTAAATGAACAAGCATTAAAAATGATGCATTTACCATTAAGATATTTGATCCCTCGAGTGCATAAGAGAAGTATATCAAATGTTGATAAATTAAAAGGACTGAAAAGCAGAGAGGTACGAAACAGACATGCTCAAAATTTCGGGATAAAAATTTGAAACTGCAAATATTGTCAGGACAATTGAGAACTTCTCAGTTGGAAAGGATAGCTTGATGTTAATTTTTTTTTAAATTATAGAATCCCTACAAGTTCATTCTATGAATAAGTATGAGAAAGTTGAGGCAAGTCACATCTGGGAAACCAGAAGTTGCATTAAAATGAAAAAAAGTGCCACTAATTTAAAGGGGAGATATTTGATGAACATCCCTAACATTTACTGGCATCTACCACAAGTGGCCAGGAATAGACTTACTGGTAGATGGGAATAGAAACTAACTCGATTTACATGACAGTTCTCATCATCGCATTCCTTACCACTATACACACATGGCCCATTTCATTTGAACAAGGTATTATCATCCATTAAAGACAAAGGATGACAGAAAATTGGCCAGCTAAAGTGGAAAAAAATCCTCCATCTTCTCCTTGCATAACTGCCTATCAGAAAAAAATTAGCATAAAATGTCATAAGGTGAGATGTCGAGCATTTGTGCAATTTGTATAGATCATGAACAGATTTGTTGAGACAATTCAAAGCTGAAGAGATTTCAAGAAATTGAGAGAAATGGCAAGAACATTGAAGTTGGGGATCCAAGCATTTATGAGGAAAGAGTAAAAATTAAAATCTCTCTAAGCACTATTTAATCAGAAAACCAGTGTTGTGACAACTACAGCTTGCAAACTCACCAAGGAAACCCCCACAAGATCAATCAAACATTTCCCTACAGTCACATGCTTTAATTGATAATATATTGAGAAAATTACTAATTTTATTTTTATATCCAGCTTATTTATCTCAAAGCAATTTCTACATACAAGTACTTATTTTTACCCAAGATGCAAGTTTATAGGGTGCTTGTCACATACATAAATTATCATTATTAAATCTACGGAGGTAAATTTTTAGGAAATGTCAGCAGAAATACAATGAAGGATTGTCTGATCTATTACGTGGCATAGTTACATGAACAAAACTAGTTAGAGTTGTCACGACAAATGAAAACTACCGTATATTTCAGCAAACAAGTCGACCTTCAGATAGGTTGGGTCCCCATTTTCAGCCTCATTTTCATGGTTTAAACATATATCGACCATATATTACAACCTCCTAAAAATTGCATTGATGTAAAACATTAATCTAAATTTATGTTCCACATTTCTATCTTTATATTTATCACTTGCATTAAGTTTGTGATTTTTTTTTTTACTTCTTCATTTACAATGCTTTTACGTTGGAAAAGTTCCCAGTTTTTATTGACAAAAAAAATCTTAGAGACATTTACACAGCCACTTTGCTCTAGGATATTTGCAGATTTTTTTTACATGACGCTTGCTGTGTAAAAAGCATCGATACAGAATTGGGTGGGGGGGTCATTCTAGTCCCAGCAGGAGAGGGCACAAAAATTGTGAGGTGAGTCAAAAAGATATTTGAAACAGTGCGAGAGTAGTCTACAGGTAGTCCTCGACTTCCGACCTGCCTGCAAGAAGTCAACCCACGTACACGACCGATTTTTTAAAAACTCTTTATTAAAACTACTATACAATTGCATATTTTGTATTAAAAGTACTGTAATAAAGTGGTCCATGATCCCGGCAGCAGCCCGAGGTCCCTGAGTTACCACCAATCCGAGTTACAATCAACTCGTTGGTCCCAATTACAGTCATAAGTTGGAGACTACCTGTATTCTAATGGCAGCCAAGTTTTGGAGAGATGTCATTATTGGAGAAAGTGTAGAAGGGATCATTGGGAGGTTACAGGACTTGAGGCTTTGAGTTAGGGAAGGTCTGAATGGGCTGTCTCTTTATTCCTGAGAGAGCAGGGAGGGGAGCTGAGGGTTGACCTGAAAGAGATGTCATAAGGGATATGGATAAAGTGAATGTCCACAGTCTTTTTCCAAAGGCAGATGATTCCAGAATCAAAAAGGATACATTCATGTTGGGGTGGGGAAAGATTTAAGGAGGATCTGAGATTTAATGTTAATACCCTGTGAAAGGAAGCTAACTTTGTTTTATTTTAAAATCCTGTGTTGAGCAGCAGCTTTGAGGGGCTGCAGACTCCATGGGAGCAGAGGACTGGGGTAGAGCACCAGAAATGTGGATACCACCCCCCCCCAACCTCAGTACGAGGCGAAACATAGGAGACAACCCGACAGGATGATGACCAGTAAGGGGCTCTGCAGTTAAAGAACGCACAGTTGTCAGCTGTTCACTTGAGGCAAGGAACCCATGCAGGTTGCGGGCTGCTGCCGACGTGGTCAAAGGACCCACACCAGGCAGCAGACTACTGGAGACTGGGGCTCAAGAGCATCTGAAAGAGTACCAGGAATCAGAACCAATGGCTAGAGGATACTGAGCGTGGGAAGGGCCTCAAGTGCTGAAGGCTTTCTGATCATGTTGAAGGTTCAGTCCGGGAGCTCAGGTCACTGATGGTTTGGACTGCTGTCTGAACAGCTCTAGAGGCTGTGGGAGTTTTGGAGGCAAATCTACGCACACTCAATCACTTTGAAAGGACTCTCTTTTGCTTCCCTTTCTTGGACTGTAAGGGGTGCAGGGCAATTTCTGCTGATGGAAAATCTCTGTCTTCCTTACGGCAGACAAAATATCACATCCGTTTTATTACGGGACAATAAGAGTGTCTTGAACTTTAAAACTTTTACATTCAGTGGGTATTATGTATCTGAAATGGCCTGTCAGAGGAAGTGATAGAAGCAGAAATGATTTTGAAGTTCAAAAGACATTTAGTTACACAAGGATATTGTCCAAATGCAGCAAATAGAACGACCTCAGAATGCCAAGTGATTGAGCATGCATGAGGTGGACGAAGGGCTGTTCCGTATTGTATGGCTCCACACTATTTCTGACACAGAAGGGATATGCATATGAAGAAGGAGATGCCTCGCATATTCACTCAGAAATATATGCCAGAAGAAAAGTTCAACGTAAAATCAGCTGAGAAGAGGTGGTGCAGTTGTCTCCTCTCTGCCGTGTGATTCCCCACTCAAACAGTGCACAGATACATTTCAAGTGTCCACAATAAACATCAGAATGACTTGCAGATCACTGAAAACAGTTAAACCAAGCCACTTCAGTGATTGGATCAGAGTTATTCGTTGATGTCTTACAATCAACCTGTGCACTTGGAGTCACAAGGCTGATTGTGATGGATTATTACCTATTTGTAGGCTCCCTTATTTGATTTTGTTATTGGTAACTATTGGTCTATCACCTATATTCTGTGCTGCCAATTCCTAACCCCTCTGCTCATCTGGGAGACAAGGCTGTGAGTACTAAACAGTAATGATCCACCTCCATCCTCCTGTTCTTCTGGAATCCCTTGTCATCTTCAGGCCATGGTTGTCTTGCAGCACCAGCTGATGACTTCTGTTTGCAAGTTTATGTGGTATGATGCATACCATGCTGCAGTCGCTATATATTACAGTTTACATTTAATATTACAGGGAAATCCTGAACTAATGCAGGAAACATTTTATCATTTTAACAAAATTAATGTCATATTCCCTGATTTTGAACTCTAGTTATATCTGTGCTCAGCTGACATGATACAAAAAGAAACTAAAGGGTAGTCCTTGACCCCAAGGATCAATCCCACCATGCAGTGCTGGCTGGTGAAAATGTCTGGCAGTGTGATCCCCTGAAAATTAGGGCATTGTACTTTCTGTAAACATAGCACTCACCATGTGGAAATTCATCTGATGAATTCACAAACATCTGTGAATTGAAGGCATAGAAAACCTCCCTATTGATAAAAAAAAATCATGCTTTGTGGGCATATCACTATTTCCTAAACCTCTGGAAAGTATGCAAGGAATTCCACTACTTGAGATACCACCTGCTCCTGAATGAAATCCCTGTTAATGGCATTATTCCTTCATGAATGCAATGCAGGGTGATGTATGTTATGTAGCACTGAACAGTAGTTTGGGAGAGATTTGTTGCAGTGCTTCAAAAGATCCATGGGCTTTAAAGTCAACATAGCCTTGATCTCCAAGGTGAGAGGAGTCCAGAGAGGAGTGTGTTCCAGAGGGACTTCTGTACAAGTCACCACAGAAAACATGTGCATGGAAATCACTAATTTCTGACAAAAATAAAGAAAGCTCATGCGAAATAACTTTTCCTTCTCCAAGGCGATTTCAACAAAATGAGTTTGTAAAATTGAAATGGTGAATATAATCCATGATTAATTATTAATTTATTTGGGATGTAACAACATCAAAAAGTATCTAATCGTGGTCATGGCATATGGCAATAGGAAGTACAATAGTTCGTAAAGAAACTTTTTCTGTACTACTTCCTTCCAAATGAAATAAGGTAAAAGCAATATTATAACCTGCAAGTAAACTATCTAACTTGGACCCATATTATTGCTTGGATAAGTTTTCCAAATTATAATTCAACTCTGATTATGTGAGATTCACCACTAAAAGCACTGCACCTGTTTACAAAAAATGACCCACCACCATTACCACTCGTCAGCCAGAGAGGGACAATGAGTGCTATTGAGACAGCATTGTTCCAAAACCAAATTTAAAAAAAAATACAGCTATCTATTGCAGTGTACTTGATGGAGATCTGAGTTGAGTTCTAACCTGGATGTTGTCTTCTCCTTGTGATTGGCCACCGTGAATTTCCCTGTTTTGGTGAATGATGAATCTTTGGGGAGTTCATTAGAGTGTGGAAAAACTAAAGGAATGAGACTAATACAAGATTAATGCAAAATGGATGGTTGATAGTTGGTGAAATCTCAATGGACTGAAAGACCTATCACCATGCTGTACTCAGCCAGAAATCTAAAACCTGAAGACAACGACAGTCAATACCATTTCAAAACTTGAAGATCATGCTTGTTCAAAGTTTTGGAAATTGTCACGATGCTTTCACACAAGGAGCACAGGCAAGGTGAATGGTGATAGCCCTTTTTCCAAGGGTAAAGAAGTTTAAAACTAGAGAACATAACTAAAAGGTGAGAGGAGAAAGATTTAAAATAGACCTGAGGGTCAGCTTTTTCCACAAGAAGGGTGATTGTTACATGGAATGAGTTGCTTGAGGAAATGGAAGAGTTGGGTACAACTATAACATTTAATACACATTTAGTCAGGTGCAAGACTAGGACAAGTTTAGAGGGATATGGACCTATACCAGGCAGATGGGACCGGATCATGTAGGAAAATTGACTAGCATGGATGAATAGACCAAAAGGGCCCATTTCCATACTCTATGAAGATGTTCTTTTTTAATCTGATCCAGTTAAATTTCTGGAAAGCCAAGTTATGTCCAATGCCAATAACAGGCAAAATGGGTTATCAGACTTTCCTTTGTTGATGAGGATATCGCATACCACTGGTGTGTTAAGAATATAACATGATACTTTTGACATATCTGTCTTATGCCTACTGTCATCCGATTTTTCAGAATTCTGCTCTCTTTTCCTACATTTTTAGACCCAAGCTTTAATATATCTGGAGTTAGATGGTCTTTTGCAGATTCTGGATCAGGTACGAGTAAAAAAGACTTTGAAGAGTCCTGTCAACAATACTTTTCCACTGAATGATGGTAATTGGTCAGATTGGATTGGTTCACTTTTTAGAAAGAGGATATATCAGATCAATTTATCACTTTACCAAGTTATGGGACAATTGTCATTCTAGTTAGATACAGTTAAATTCCAGCACCATTTATGATCTAATGTGGCATGACTATAGAGCTTTGTTCAATTCATTGGCTTTGAAATCACAGCTTTGCCTACAGGTACAACACAGCTGCTTCTACTTGCAGGAAGTCCTGTTTGTGGCTTCACATACAACCCTGATATCTTTTTTTTTCTGCGGGTGCGGCAGAATTACCACTAATGGATAGTGCAATAAAAAGTCTGTGTAAAACACAAACAAGGAACTGTAAACAAGCTGTTCATTACAGAGGGAAAAAAAATCAATAAAGTGCACAAGAGTCCTTAAATGAGTCTCTGATAGAGTTTAATGTTGAGGACCCTGATAGTGGAGAGGTAGTAGTTGTTCCTGAACCTGGCGGTGCGAGTCTTGTGGCACCTATACCTCTTTCCTGATGCGAGCAGTGAGAACAGAGCGTGTGCTGGGTGGTGTGGGTCTTTGATGATTGCTGCTGCTCTCCGACGGTAGCGCTCCCTGTAATGTGCTCAATAGTCCAGACGGTTTTGCCTGTGATGTCCTGGCCTGTGTCCACTACCCTTCGGAAGGCTTTACACTCATGGGTATTGGTGTTTCTATACCAGACCGTGATGCAGCCCCAGTCAGTACACTTTCTACCACACTTCTGTAGAAATTTGTCAGGGTTTCCGATGTCATACCTGACCTCTACAAACTCCTGAGGAAGTAGAGCTGCTGATGTGCTTTGTTCACGATGCCATTGATGTGTTGGGTCCAGGAAAGATCCTCCAAGATAATGACAAAAAAAAACTTGTATTTGTTCCCTCTCTCCACTTCTGATCCCCCAATGATCACTCGATTGTGAAATCAACAATCAGCTCCTTAGTTTTGGTGACATTGAGAGCAAGGGTGTTATTGGTGCACTATTCAGCCAAGTTTCAATCTCCATCCTGAATGATGACTCATTCCCTTCCTTTATACAACCTTCATGAGGTAGGCATAACATTTTAAGGAACATTTGGTGCTGTTCCTGGCACCACTACACCAAAGTGGTTCACTGGTTTCACAGTAATATAAAAGAAAGGATATGTCCACTCACAAAGTTAGAGTTTGGTGGATATTTGGATGACAGACGATTCCCAAAACTCACGCCAATCTCCTTATTTTTGAGGCACTGAAATCTGTTCATAAGCAATGGGTGTGTGGCTCCAAGCCTACACAGGCAAGACACCTCAACTCTTCCTCTGCTACATTGATGATAACATTGATGCCACCTCCTCCACCCACAAAGAGCTCAACAACTTTATCGACTATGCTATTAACTTTCATTCTGACCTCAAATTAATTTGGTTGATCTCTGGCAACACTCTCCCTTTTCTTGATCTTTCTGCCTCCATCTCTGGAGACAAACTACTCAGACATTTTGCAAAATCCTAACTGCCACAGTTACTTCGACTGCACACCCTGTTTCCTGTTTTATTCCATTCTCTCAATTCCTCTATCTCAGTTATATCCACTCCCAGGATGAGATTTTAAAAACACAGTACGGTAACAGGCCCTCCCAGTCCACGAGCCCAGGCTGCTCAAATACCCTAATTAAGCTACCACCCCTGTACATTTTGACATGTGGGAGGGAACCCACTCAGACACGGGGAAAAAATATGAACTCTTACAGGCAGCACCAAAACCTGGGTCACTGTGGTTTTAATAGAGTTGGGCAAACCACTACGCTAAATGTGCTGTTAGATATAGAACTTCTATTCGAGAATATCTGAGATATCCTCCTCCTTTAAAAAATGTTTTCCCCTCTACTGCTATGAATTCAGCCCTTACCAGAATCTCCCCTATTTCCGGTACATCAGCCATGGCCTCTTCCATCGTAAATTTCCCTTGTCATCACCTACCATCCCACTAGCCTCTGCATCGATCTTATTATCCTCCACAACTTTCACCACCTATGTGATCCCACTCGACCAACCCTCCCTTCCTTCTCCACTCTCTGTATCAACTGCTCCCTCTGGGACTCCCTCATCCACTCATCCCTTTCCACGAATCACCATTTCAGTAGCCACACCTGCAACTGCCAGAAGCATTATACTTCCACCTACATCTCCTCCCTCACTACAATTCAGAGCTCAAAACAGTCCTCCCAAGTGAAGCAACACCACTTATGAATCTGCAGGTGTCATTTACTTCATCCAGTGCTCCCAATGTAGCCTCCTCTATGTCGTTGAGACTGGACGCAGACAGGGAGATTGTTTCATTGAGCACCTGCAACTGTAACAGCAAGGACCTCCCAGTGGTCAACCATTTCAATTCCACACACCATTCCCACACCAATATGTCTGTCCATGGTTTCATACATGACCAAACTCTCTCTCTCTCTCTCTCTCTTTCTCTCTCTCTCTGTGTCCCCTGTCCCTGTCTTTTTCTCCAGCTCCACGCCCCCTTCCTTGCCCTCTCCTTTCGGAGGTACCCTCTACCCTTATCACTACTCAGCTTTTTTTCTCTTTTACCTTCCCATCTGCATTCATCTATGACCTGTTAGCCTGTGGTCCTCCTCCTGCCCCTTCTTCCCTCCTCACTTCTTTTCCCTCTCCCTACCTTTTGATTCAGACACCTTCTTGTTTTTGCTTATACCTGACAGAGATCCCAGGCCTAAAATACTGGTTACCCTTTACTTTCTATTGGTGCAGTGACCTGCTCATTTTCTCCAGCACATGTTTTAATGTCTCTTCTGATAGAAGAGCTCCATTAACCAGAGAGCATGACTTTCTCTCCACAAGTATTGTAAAGACTTCTATATAACTTGTAGACTGGTGAATGAAGAATTAATTTATATTTTTCCTCTTGTGCTACTTTTATCATTGCTACAGGACAGTCTAGAAGTCATGTCCTTCAAGATCAATCAAATTATTCTCATAGACAGGAACTAAAGTTCCATGGTCTACTTATTAGAGCTGTTGCAATCCTCTAGGCATCTTCCAAATAGTAATCAATGCTTTTACAAAATAGATTAATCAGAAGTATGTGTCAATTGTGAGGTTTCCACATTTCATTATTTTGGCTGCAATGAAGATATTTCTTGAGAGTTCAGAATGAATCCAGGTCAATTGGAAAGATCACTCTAATGAACTCTCTTAGTGGAAGTTAGTTGGACAGTTCACCCAATTTTGAACTCATGAATACACTGCAGGATCTGAATATATATGCTTTGTGCATTTGATACAATGGAGAGGAGTCCTTTGCCATTCCACTGTGGACATCAGAGCCAACTATGTAAGTCGTACAAAATCTAGACTGGGTATGGAAAGCAGAGTTATTCTCTTATAAGTTAATCCAATGTCATTCCTCCCATTTCATAATCATTTTTAATTAATTCATTTATTAAATTTAAACTTCCCAACAGCTATGATGAACTTGATATCTATGGATCATTGGTTTGGGTCTCTTGTTTAATAGTTGTAACACTTCTCTATCACCCAGAACTATATTTTTTTTTAATGTAATGCAATTTGCCTGAAACATTTGAAATTTCCAGAAATAACTACATCAGTAATTATTTCCACAATTATGTTATAATTGAAAGACTTATCTGCTTGATTCAATGACAATTCTTCAGTTGAAAAAAAGGAAGTACATAATATATAGGAAGCAAAATAATGATTGCTTTAGAGTAAATGAACAAAACAGACAGAAAAACAAATCAAATATCCATCACTAATTAACTTCTAAAATAAAGAGGATACCTTTTTATAGGGTTAAATTTTGAAGAGCTTGTTTGGCCATAATCATTTATTACATTACGATTAACTTTTCCCCCCCAAAGGATTTTTTTTTTAAATATATAGATATCAGAATCTATTCAGCCATTCCAGCCTGAGCTAATTCATTCTCCCACCCAGCTCCACTCCCCGTCACTGATACCTTGACTATTCAGATACCAATCATCTCTGCCTTAAACGACCTAGCCTCCTCAGCCATCAGTGGTAGCAAATTTCTGGCTAAAAGAAATTCAAGTTTGTTTGTCATCGTTATACCAATACAACCTGACGAAACAGTTTTCTCCAGTCCATGACGTACAGACAAACAAAATATATACACAGTACACAAAACAAATATTATTTATAAGAAACTCATGGGAAATTGTTTGAGCAGTCATTCAGCAGACTCACTGCCCATGGGAAGCTGTTCCACAGCTTGGTTATTCTTTCTCTGATACTTGTTCATCTTTTTCCCAATGGGAGTAGCTGCAAAATGCTGTGGACAGGATGGTAGAGGTCCTCCCCGACTTTGCAAGCCCTCTTTAAAGAATGATCCAGGCAAATCACATCAATGGGGCGGGGAAAGGAAACCTCAAGTGATCCTCTCTGCCACTTTTATGTCCTGTGGATTGACCTCCAATCCGATGTTCGACAGTAACTGTACAACACTGTGATGCAGCCAGCCAGGATGTTTTCAATAGAACTCCTGAAAAAAAGTTGACAGAATGGTGGCTGGTAGCCTTGCCCACTTCAGCCTTCCAAGGAACTGCAGTCCCTGGTGTGCCTTCCAGACAAGAGGGATATTGAGTGTCCAGGATAGGTCACCTCTCGTGGGCTCTGTGGAATTAGGTGCTCTCCACTACCGAGCTATTAATGTGTAGTGGAGGGTGGTCATCCCTAGTCTTCCTGATCATTTCCTTCACCTTGTCAATGTTGAGACTCGGGTTGTTATTCTTGCACCATTTCACAAAATTTTCCACTTCTCCTCCCTCCACATCGGTTTTCGATCTGCAGCATCCAATCCTGCAGTTGTGCCTTCTTGTCCTTGACTCCCCTTCCATGAGAAACAACTTTGCCACATCTACTCTGACCAGCCCTTTCAACATTCAAAATGCTTCTCTGAGGCCCCCCCCACCATCATTCTTCTGAACTCCAGGGAGTACAATCCAAAAGCATCACATATTCCTCGTATGTTAATCCCTTCATTCCAAGGATTATTCTTGTGAATCTTCTCTGAAACCTCTCTCCAATGGCAGCACATCCTTCCTTAAACAAGGAACCCAAACCTATACCTCGTACTCCAAGTGAGGCCTCACCAGTGTCTTATAATGCCTCAACATCACATCCCTGCTCTTATCCTATTCCTCTCAATATGAATGCCAATAGCTACAGAATCTTTTATTCAAAAACCTTGGGAACAGACACTTTTCAGTATTTGGAATTTCTCCAATAACAGAATAATAGCAACAGTGGGACACGTTAAGTAATTGCGCTGATTTCCGATTTGCACAAAACAGAGACGCACTCCAACTAGAAGGATCTCCGGACAGGTGGGGGGATGGGGTTTGTGGTGGTGCTGGACAGGGGAGAAGGCGTTTTTGGAAGCCATCTGAGCTCCGGAATCCCCAACAGCAGACTCTTGCCCCAGCAGTCCACCAATCATAGCTCCCGATACCCCGGCCACCCGCCTACTGGAGCTTCTGGTGCCCCTTTTGAGGACCCTCAACTCAGCCCACCAGAGCTTCTAATGCCCCAGTAGCCCACACATCTGAGCACCCGGCTGCAGATCCTCACCCTGGATGCTTGCCCAACTGAGTGCTACCTATCCGAATCCCTGATGCCCTCGCTGCTCACCCATCCAAACTCCTGAACGCAGATCCTCCCCCAATCTTCCACCCATCCAAGCTCCTGATTTGGACATTGGATTGGGGGAGGGGGGGGGGGAGTGTTTGCAGCGGCGGTGGTGCTGGATGGACGGGTATTTGCAGTGGTGCTGGATAGGGCGGCATCTGGGCATCATGCCATCTATGATAAATCAGATGTCCATATATGATGAAGCGGAAGTGCTGCCACCTATAAAGTAAGGATTCCCTAGGGTTCCGCTAATTATCGACATGGACCGGCATGGAATATTCAAGTATGTGGCACCAAACATGAGCATTGGTATGCAGGTGACATCCATGGAAACAAATGTTCAGTTTCCGGTTTTCAGAATTTCGGATAAAGATTGCATACCTGTATTATATTTGTCTTCTGACACAACCTGGAGGTTAACCTTCAGGGTATGACTGAAATAAAAACCAAGAATGTTGGAACCACTCAGCAAGTCAAACAGAATTGGTAGGAAGAAAAAAAGTTAATGCTTTAAGTCCAGGACCCTGCATCAAACTGGGGAAGAGAATCTTTTTCCAATGTGACCAAAAGGAAATATCCACTTTCTTGAGGTTTTGTGTCTGTCTGAGCAGTGAGTTAGTTGGGAGTGCAACTTCGAGTTTGCCAAATTATGCGAGGTCCCTGGAAGTAACTGCCTGGTTTACTCCACAACAGCAGTGATTTCTGTTAAGCTCACTTAGTATCAGCACAAAATCCAGTTGATTATAATTACAATGGTACCTTGCATAGAACTCAGGGTGCTTGCTGGTGGAATCACCACTGAAATACATCAGATTAATATTACATAAAGAGAGGCAATATTAGGCAAAGCAGTGGTAAATTAAGAAGCTGGCACAAATTTCTGCCTTCCTGCAATCAAATGATGTGCATTGAACTTTGGTGGAGACTTTAACCCTTACCTGGTGCTCCTCAACACATGGCTCAGCAGTGACGGACTAAACTGAGGCAACAGGCGGGTTGGAAAAAGCACTGCAACTACTTGGCAATGAGATGCAAGATAAGGTTAATCTTTTGCCCTACCAGACCAAATGCTTCCCGCCCAGCATATTAGAGTCTCGACCCTGCAGAGTTGAAACAGTTATTGTGCAGAGTAGATGATTTTGCACTCCTAAATAGGAGCTTGTATGGAAAGAAAGATTTTCTTTTGCAGGAGATGGAAAAAGAGACGTTTGTCATTTTAAATACAAAAAAAACTCATTTACTGGGAAAACACAAACTCATTGTGAAATATATACACGTTTGATCATTTAATATTTATTAAGTACATAAAAGAATCTGAATGATTAAAGAAAACCTAATCTTTGAGACTCAAGAAGTTATTTGTGGAAATTTAAGAAAAATAGAATGGGGCAATGAATAGGTGGCACAACAGATAATAGTGTCATATTATTAATTAACATTTAAATGACTCTGCAAACCTCACCTGGTGATGTGGAACACAAGATGCAGTTAAGTGTAATAAAGGATCACTGTAATATTAAGACTGCAGATGTTTATATAAAAGGCATTGATTAAAATTGTATCATTAGATCTCCTGCTGCTTTCCCCACAAATCAAAAAGGTACAGAAATCCGTACGGATGGCATTCACTACGTGAGGCAGGGTTTCGCTCTGCCACTAAGGTCAATTAAAGAATCCAACATGCAAACAAATTTTGGTGAGCTCACAATCGAGTAGTCCAGGCTGCCGATCAGAACTCCAGTTTTATTTGTTGTTATCTGAAATATGATTGGCATTAGGGGAATTAAATCATCCCATCTAGGTGTGGAGAATATGAACAATTTTGTAATTATTGAAACCTGTACATTCCAAATCATAAAAGGAATAATACAATGTGACCCCCAGAAATGTCCAGTGTGATACTTAAAAATACTAGCACTGCAGACGTTTTCCACTCAGCTGCATACATATAACACAATTTGTTTTACTCTCTCCAACTCATTCACTCCACATTCACACCTTGTCACTTTATAGTTAGGTGAGGAAAGAGCATCAGATGACAAGGAGCAATAGGTAGTTAATGAAGCTGTAACACAAGTCAACCCAAATCTAATTGAATGATAGTTCAAGGAAATGAATAGTCCACTATATTTCCTTCTTAGAAATTAAATGCATTGTTTACCCATAATATTTTAATATTATGTTAAATGCTTCCAGTAACCTCCTTCTCCTTGACCAAACAATAAGGTAGAAGGAGAAATGGTCAATCAATGTAGCATTAACTATGTGCTATTCAAAGAGTGCTGTCCTTTAAGCGTGCGCTGAACTTCCTCGCCAAAATTAACAAGCACAAGGAAGGAGAAATCATTGTGCCAGAGTGGCATGGAATGTGGCGTTGTCAGAACAAGTCCATCTTTGAGAATACAATTAAGTCTTTTAGATACAAACATGTGAAACAAGTGCAAAATAAAGTGCATTGCGGATGTCACCGAGATCAAATGCTTCACAACCAGGACTAACTAGAAACCAAGGTTGGATGCAGAGGTCCAGGCCCTTCTCAGAGCTTGTGATGCTTGGCATTACGATCAGCCTGGGCTGAACTCTCCTGTGCAATCCAAAGGCAAAGCAGGGGTGTGCACGGAAGATCCACAGACAACTGTGCAATACCAGTGACACGAGATGCATGTGGGAAGGGATCAAGACTATAAGGGATCATAAGTATACCATACAAATTAAGGACAATGGCACCTCCCTTCTAGAAAGATTGAATGTTTTCTATGCACGTTGATGAGAAGAATAGGATGACGCCAAAGAAAGCTCTGTGTTCCCTTGATGAACCAACATAGCCACAGCCAAGGTAAGGAGAACCCTATCCAAGGTGAACCCACACAAGGACGTTGGACCAGGCAGCACATCTGGGTGGGTACTGAAGGAGTGCAAAGAACAATTGATGGAGGTCTTCACAGACATCTTCAACACATCACTGCTGCAGTCCAACATTCCCACAGTGTTCAAGACAGCCACCATTATCCTGATAGCCAAGAGGGCGACAATAACAGGGCTGTGGCATTGACTTCCATCATTATGAAATAATTTGAACATCTGGTGATGGAACGCTCCCAGAGACACTGGACCCATTTCAATTTGGCCATAGAAGCTATAGTTTTGTCCCTTCACTCCATCCTGCCCCACCTGGAGAACAATGCCTCATATGCCAGGTTGTTGTTAATTGACCAGCTTGGCATTTAATACAGTTATTCCCCAGAGGCTGGAGGAGAAGCTGTCCTTGCTGGGACTCAACATCCCTCTCTGTAACTGGATTTCAGACTTCCAAATGGAAAGATCATAATCTGTCCAGGTCGGTAGCAGAATATCAAGTAACGTCATACTGACCACTGGTGCATATCAGGGCTGTGTGCTCAGCCTGTTCCTGTTCATGCTACTGACCCATGACTGCAAGAGAACACAACGGTATTTGGCATCATCACCAGAGAAGAGGCAGAAAATCTCATGAGAGTAACAACCTGCATCTCAATGTGGACAAGAGGAAGAAGATGATCATGGAGTCCAAGTGGACCAGGAACGACCACCCTCCACTACACATCAACAAATCTGTAGTAGAGAGAGTGGAGAGCACCAAGTTCCTTGGAGTCCACTTAACTACTGATCTATCATGGACATTCAACATCCCCTCACTTGTCAGGAAGGCTCAACAGTGACTGCACCTCCTGAGAAGACTGAAGTGGGCAAGGCTACCAACCGCCATTATGTCAATCTTCTATAGGAGCTCTATTGAGAGTGTCCTGGCCAGCTGCAAAAAAGTGTGGTATGGTTGCTGCAGAGAGATGGATCGGCGGTCAATCAACTGAATAATAAGAGAGGATCACTGGAGTCTCCATTCCCCCATCAACAAGATCTACTGGAATCATTGTCTGAAAAAGGCGTACAAAATAATTGAGGACCCCTTCTACCCTGAACACATCTTTCAGCTGCTCCTGGTCGGGGAAGAGATACAGGAGGATCAGAGCCAGCACCACCAGGCTGAGGAACAGCTTCTTCCCACGGGCAGTGAGAATGTTGAACGACATTAACCATCCGAGACTCTCATACTCATGAAACAATATTTATTTATTTCTACAGATGAAATTCTTAACCTCCATATGTATTGCTTGTCTGCATGTGTGTTAGGTCTGGCTGCATGTCTGCGTGTTTTGCATCGAGGTCCAGAGAATGCTGTTTCATCAGATGAAAATATACTTGACTTGGAAAAGGAGCAGGCTCATCACATTCTTGAGCGAGCCCTCTCCAATGAGCATTCTCCCAACCTGTGAACCTTTCATACAATGTCACAACTTCAACCTAGCAATGTACCAAGTGAAGCTTTGCCATCATTCCTTAATGCAAATATGCTCTTTAAATATGGAGACCAAATGTGTATGCATACGCCAGCTACAATTTCACCGGCGTATCGGAACTTCCCTCCTTCTCCAAACCACGTCCTTTGCAATCAAGGCCAACACTCCATTCACTGTACTCAAATGCTAATTTTTGTGCTACACATTGTAGAATCCCATATCCTTTTGCACCGTCCCATTTATTCTTCACGCTGCATTACTTAAAATCATAATTTGTTTTCTCGTTCTCTTTCCGAAGTTGACAGCCTCGTGTTTTTCCACACTATACTCTATCTGACAACTTCTTGCTCACTTACTTAACCTATCTTCGCTGATTCTGTCCTTTTGTCCTTGCATTATCAGCAACAATGCCCACAGTAAACGAGGTTCTTTCATTCCTGTTGTCAAGATAGATTATTAATAATTGAAGTTCCAACACTAATCCATGTAGCACAATATAATTGCTGATTGAGAATCTGAAAATAACTGCTTTATCCTGACCTTTTTTTAAGTTAGATGCCGGTATTTTGATTGCATTGTTACTTAACTGAAATATTAACTTTATTTCTTCCCACAGATGTTGCTTCCACCATTTTCTCTTTTTGCTTTGGATTTCCAGATCAGTAATTTTTGATTTTTATTTACTTAAAAGGGACTATGGTTTACCACACCTTTCTCAGTGTGGTAGAGGGAAGACAGACTTTGTGCAAACAAAAAGAGAGGAGGAACTGCAAGTAGAATCAATGACATGTTCTAGCCACAGATGCCCTGGCAAAGTAGGTGAGGGAAGGGCCTTTGCAAGACTGTCATAAAGAATGGTCCACAAGAATGTCGACTTTTCCAGGACCTCCATGGATTTTCACAGGAAATCATTTTATACAGTTTAAAATGACATACTATGTGGTATTTGTGTTCTTGATGTGATCTTCTGCAATAAGCACCAAAAGGGACAAGACTGGTGCATACATTTTAGTGGAATTTAATGATACAATTGACAGGAATTTAATTTGGTACCTTTTGGAAATGTTCATAATGCTATAAAAGTGACTTGAAAGCTTTGCAATGTTGTAACATAATTATAAAATAGGATTTCCAGAGTGTTTGACCTCTATTCTCTTTATGCTCTCTTATTTCCCTATCACTCATCTTCTCTTTCTCTCTCTCTCTCTCTCTCTCAAAGCCATCAACAAGATGCTGACTCCCCGACAGCCAAACTACAATTGGGGGAATTTACCAGCAAGTCTCCGGGATGTGGAAGAAAAGTGGGGCAATGTGGCAAAGGGAGGGAGGGGGTGACGAACAAAAAATGTTAAATTTCAACAAGCAATTTCACTGTTGATTTAAGATTATTTCTTTCAATGGCATCATTTAAAATACCTCTTTGTGATTATTATTTTTCCACTAGCATATCAAATTTTAGCAAAGGAAGACCAAGATGTTACATCGGAAAGCGAAGTGGGAAAACAATATTAATTGAACAAAAGCAAAAACAAAAAAAAAAGCATAAATGCAGACTTCAAAAGGTTTCATAGATTTGTAAAATGGAAAAGAAAGACGAGAATTTTTTTTTAGCATGGGCTCATTTACAGAAGCTCAAGAACCAGCACACTTGGAGGAAAATTGTTGTTGGAAAAGACACTTCCAGTGTAAATGATCCAAACACTGCCGTCAAATCAGCAATTTTTTTTTCTGCTAAACAACTGATTTGCTCTCACCCCGTTCAAGGACTCCAACAAATGACTACCAGATTTTTTTCCAATCTGATGTCTTCTACGTATTGTAGTCATTAACATATCTGCACTGTGTTTCTGATCTGTCGACGATACATTTGAGATTTTTCTTCATTATGAGAATTCCTCCATCATCAACAGTGGAGACCTTCCTTGGATTACCAGTCCCTTTGCGATTACTGAGCTCACCAGTACGCTCTTGCTATTTAATAAGTTCCAAACTGTTGAATTTGGTAATCCTCAGGTTTGGGTGATGTTTATTTCTGTTTTATTCTTGTATTTCAGCCTCATAATGGTTTCTTTAACTCTGGTCCTTTTTGAAAAATGGCAACTAGAGACTCCAAAGGTGATCAAAAGCTTAGAAGCAAGCCTAGCTCTCTTATACCTGCAACAATGAAGCAATTAAACAAACCTGTGAATGTCCCAATCATTATGGTGCCCTGAAATGAGGGGACTATGTTTAAAAAGTGTTGCAATTTTCTCCATCAAGACAAATAACCTTCAACAAAATCAGGAATGTGCCCTATAATTACATGTGAATTGTTTGATTACAAATTTAAAACTGTGGAGCACAGGGGCAAATAAAGGAAGTAAGTGTCTTTGTCCCAAGCATTATAAAGGGTACTGTATACTTGTCTGGAAGCTCTGAAAAGGTTTGTCTCCCCACATTACCCTTTCTTCTGAAATAATTGGCATTACTCTTGCTTGTATGTAAGATTTTCTACTTTACTGTTCCATTTTATTCATATCTGGTTCAATTATGTTTGCCATTGTACAATCTGTCATAAAAATTCTTCCTATTGTCCTTGGCATCTTGATCGGTCTGATGTGTCCCAGGCCAATTTTGTCCGAGCTCACAACCTTACTAAATCCACTAGTAGAAGTTACAAAGACAACTTTAATGAAAGTAAGCATCAATTGCTATCTCTTCTTCTCTCAGCAGCTGTCTTTTTTCAGTTCCTTTCCTAAACATTTCAAACAACGTTGAATAATTCTCTTTCAGACTGTAATGGTTGCTTTCTATTCTTTAGACTAGAGAAGCCAAACCTCTGATTTACTCACTATCTGTCTAATTTCAATCAAGTCCCTAAACAGCTCCACCAATTCAATTTTTGTGATTGAAGTGGTTTCATTCTTATCAAGTGCACCAGATCTTTTAGCTTTCGAGACATCTACAAGATTTCTCATCATAAATGAATCTTTTATATTGTTATAGCCATTTCCATCTTAATATTGTATTTTTCAGTGAAATAACCAAGCTGAAAAACAAGGTGAAAATTTTGAAGCTGATGAGTTGGTTGTCACGATCTTCACGGTTTAGACGGTACTGAAAATAATGAAGGGGTATTCGAACTTACAGGTCATATACTTTACATTCTATTAATGTTAGTTCAGGCCCAAAATGCTGACGGCCTTTGCTTTCCATCGACGCTGCTTGACTTGCAGAGTTTCTCCAGCACTTTGGTTCTGTTTCAGTTATTCCCACCACTCATCTCCTTCAAATATTTATCTGAGTGCATTTTAAAAGCTACCTTTAAATCAATATTCATCTTTCAAGCAATTCATGTCAAAATCTAACCAATGTGTGAACAAGATTCTTTTTTATCCTGTTCCTTCCTTCAGATCCGCATCTCAAGTCCTCTTATTTTGAACTCTGCAGAGATTAATCTCTTCGCATTTGACGAAAGCTGGTGTAAAGTCTCTCACCAAAAGTTTTGTTCTCAAATTAAACTATTTGCCTATTCTCTTATACTTTTGCTCATTTTCAATAATTTGAGAAGTTCACCCATCTTGTAATATTTCTTTGTATCAATGGCTCATCTAGCACTGCCTACATTTTGATGTGCCAGCCATTTATTCTTCATTCCATTCAATAATTATCAAATGACATACATCCCATAATTACATAATCTTTCTTGCTCCTGATTCAATCACACGGTGTCCTTCTTCCATAACTTTTGAGAGAGATAATGAAAATACAGGATATGATCATTGGGGGATCAGCGATGGAGAGGGTAAGCAAATTTAAGTTCTTGGGAGTCACTATCTTGGAGAATCTTTCCTGGACCTTAGTGAAGAAACCATGTCAGCATCTCTACATCCTCAGGACTTGGCGGTTTGGTATGACACCAGAAACCCTGGCAAATTTCTACAGAGGTTGGTGGAAAGTGCACTGACCGGCTGTATCACGGTCTGATATGGAGGCACCAATACTCCTGAGTGTAAATCCATCCAAAAGGTAGTGGACTCCGCCCAGGACATCACAGGCAAAACCCTCCCCACTACTGAGTACTTCTACAGGGAACGCTGCTGTCGGACAGCAACAGCAATCATCAAAGACCCACACCACCCAGCACATGCTCTGTTCTTGCTGTTACCATCAGGAAAGAGGTATAGGAGCCACAAGACACGCACCACCAGGTTCAGGAACAGCTGCTACCTCTCCACCATCAGACTCCTCAATGACAAACTCAGTCAGACTCATTTAAGGACTTTTGTGCACTTTATTGATTTTCTTTTTTATTCTCTGTATTGCACAGTTTGTTTACATTCATTATCTATTTACAGTCCTTTTATTTGTTGACATGAAAACAGTGTACATTTTTTTGCACTACTAATTAGTGGCAATTCTGCCAGTGGGAAAAAGAATCTTAGGGTTGTATGTGATGTCATTTTATGTACTCTGACAATAAATCTGAAATAACTTTTTCTTTTTAAACTATCTTTATTGAGTTTAAGAAAAAAATACACACATTCTAATCCAATACATGGGCAGAATTATAAGAAAAAACAGATAATTTGTACTTCTCAAATAGTACCTGTAGAGCACGTCTAAAGAATCAGACTTGTTGATCCAAACCAAGGATTTTATTAACTAAAAGACTGGAGCATATCACAAGTAGGTCGACCAGTCCAGAATGACCTGGTCTGGCTAGGAGCAATCCTTTAAGACCTGCCAGTAGGTGGGGCTACACTCTCAGCCAATCGCAGTCATCCTACACTAGAATCTGTACATACACACATTGGTGATAGAAACTGTACCATCACAGTACCTTAATAAGACATAGTATAAATTGTGTGTACCATTCTTAATCAAACCCATTTTGTCAAAATAACTCAAAATTTAAAAAAAGGGACCCCTCCATTAATCAAACTCCTTCCTCTAAACAAGGTTAACTTGCATATTTAATGTACAAAGGAAACAAAAGACATTCAGAAACCAGGCAATGTTTCTCAGGAACATTCAAACACCTTAATTCTTTGAAATCTCTAATCAAGTCGAGCAAACTGTCTCCATGAAATCCATCTAATTTCTATTCCATCCAAGTCAATGAAATACCATCAAATATGGAAAATCTGTAAAGAGCAATTGAACTGTCTAACCAAATTATATTTTCTGATGGCAAACACAGAAGTTTATCCCATTTTTACTTTCAATAATTTATTACGAATGCAGTTTCTCCAGGTCGCACAAATAACGTTGACTTTTATGCTAAGAAACTAGAGCTCTAGGTGTTACAGTTGTGCACGATACAATACACTTTTAAATAAAAAATAAATTGGAACCAATAAAAAGGACCTTACACCCAGCTTCACAAAGTTCACCAGTTCTCAATGTTTTCAAAGCATAATGTATAAAGAACCTCAGACATATGTAGTATTATCCATCACAAGCAATGTTCACCTGGACATCACTATTCATTCAAATTGCAACAGCCCACAGCATCTCCAACACATCTGTGAAATTCCCTTTTACAAGATGTAAAAGTGATTGCTTGGATTAATTCCAATCCAATGCTAGGAACCAAACCTTTGGTAAGTCCTCTTTTAGTCACTTACTTCCAATCTCTCCCTCAGACCCTTCCCATTTATCACCATGTAAGGATGTGACCCCCCTACTCAACCTAATCCCATGGCTCACTCAGAACTTGCCTATAGCAGGAAAACATGCACCATCCAATTCATAAACCTCCCCCATGTACTTCTGAGTCTCTTTCCCCTGCAAATCCCAGGCCTTGACTGTTGTCATAGACAAAACCAATTGTATTGAATGCTACCAAATACTCAAGCAAAGTCCACAGTGAATAAAATCATCGGTGCACTACATTGTCCATCATTTCCTAATCTTTGACGTCTCCACAATCCTCAACCCAGCACCATCTGAAATAGTTTAAACCTACAAATTTAGAACATGATCACATGCCATGGTAAGAAATCAACCATTACATTATGAATATTGAGACACCGAGTAAGCCACTCTGGGTATTCCAGAACCATTTGTTGCGGGTCAGACCAGTCTTCTATTGATGAAAGCATGCCAGTAGGTATGTAGAACATTGCTCACCTTCAACAATGCATGCGGATTTGCTGTTGAACAGGAGATGGCACTGTAGATTGTGAAGGAGTCTCCTTCAGCTCAGGTATCTGGGATGCAGGAAGCAAAGTCACTGTTTTTTTACTTCTTAATTCATCTAGACTTGGCAATACAAATGCAGAGGGTATTCGCAGGAAGAAAAGTGAGAGAACGTAGACATAAAAGACAGGAATATCTGCCCACATTGATGGAGCAAATGGCCAGAGAATCCACACAAGTGGACCATCATAACAAACGGTCTTAATGCAACAAATCATGTAGAAATTCAGCAAGATTCTGCTGACCAGCAGCCACATCTCACTGCAAACAGAGAAGCAATATTAAAGATCATGGAAGAAATAATTTGTGCAATTCTGCACAAAAGAGAATAAATAAAGTTATCAATGATTGGAAGGAATTTATACACAAAAACATTACTAGGTAAATATTGATTAGGAGTACTTCAATTTGACTGGGCATGAGAATCTCGAGACTCAGCACAGTACAATCAAGGCTGAATAAACAACAGTATCCAGTGGAAAAAAAAATCAATAAAACTGCAAATGCTGGAAATTCTTAAAAATAAAAAAAAAACAGAAAATGCTGGAAGTACTCAACAGGTCAGCCATAATCCGAAGAAAGACAAAGTCAATGTTTCAAGCCACAGACCGCTGATTGGAGCCAATTTTTTTTTTTAAATTGTCAACTTTCTCACTTTCCATCTGCTCCCATTCACTCATTGACCAGACAAGCTTGTTTGCAGTTTATCCTGATGGTCACCCCAGTTTTACCCAGTCAGAGATAGCCCCTACCCCCTGCAGCTTTACAAGATTCATTTTTCTCTTCAGTTCTGATGAAGTGTTTCTGAACTGAAAAATTGACTCCATTTCTCTTCCATTACATGGGCACTGACCTGCTAAGTATTTCATTTTTTTTGTGTTGAATATTGTATTCAGATTTGTTTAATGGTTCATAATGGCATTGTTGGATACTAGCTATCGTCAGCATACACCAATGCTAAATATATCCACTGATCTAACTCAGTTCTTTTAAGGCACAGATGGACAACTGCTAAAGCTAGAACAATGGCGTCAGAACATGAAGGTCCAAAATTGCAAGTGGACAAATCTACTTTGTGGTTCCAGAATCATGTGATAAGGTGTACATAGTGATTATAATGCAACTCTGAACAAGATTCCTTAACAACAGTGAACAACAGTGAGCTACTCGAGAGTATAGATGTGGAACTGGCAGAGAACAAATATTTTAAGTGGAAGTATCTCACGCCTATCCCCAAATGAATATACATCCAGCAATTCAGTACATTCTGACAGTGAACCCAATGCCTATACAGTTGCCAAATGGAATGAAATCTGCCCCCCAAAATGCTTTAATGGGTAATGGATAAAATAATGCTGCCTTCACAACCAAGGTAACATTTCAACTGTGACAAAGACTGGTTGGCCAGTGCTGGAGGCACACTGTAAAGATGTCCTGCTAAATGCACCTTTATATAGTGTGAGATGAAGGTTGATCTCACGCTGAAGGTTGATAAGGTTACACTGCGACCTCTATAGAAGGCATCTACAGTGTAGAAGAAGCCTCCTGAACCATTTAACTCCAAGCTTTTTACAGCTTGCACACATCCTTGAGGTGCAACTGTTAAAGAGGAGTTATTACTGACTCATACTGATTCATACTGACTCTGTTCTTCAAATGAAGAAGTCGAAGATCCATTTGTAAAGGAGAGTGCAGAGCCCCAGGTTCTGGGGCTCGTTGACCAGCACTGAGGGCATAATTATGTTGAAAGCTGAGCTGTAGTCGATAAAGAATAGTCTGATGTACATGTGGCTGTTGTCTAGATGATCCAAAGCTGAGCAGAGAGCTAGTGATTTTCTATCTGTTCTGAAGCAATTATGACGTTAGGCAAATTGCAGTGGGTCCAGATCTTTACTTGGGTATTAATTAATTTTGGCCATGACCAACCTCTCAAGGCATTTAATCACAGTGGATATGAGAGCTTACTGGGCGATAGCCATTGAGGCAGCTCACTCTGGTCTTGAGCACAGGTATGATTGCCCTTCTGAAGCAGGTGGGAACCTCCAACTGCCCCAATGAGATTGAAAATGTCTGAACACTCCAGCTAGTTGGTTGGCACAGATTTTCAGTACCCTGCCAGGTACGCCATCAAGGCCTAATAAGGATGTTTTGATGTTAGTCTCAGAGAGAGATATCACTGGGTCATCAGCTTTTGCAGTGATTTCAATGGTACTGTTGATTTCTCCTTCTCAAAGAGGGCATAAAAGGTTTTCAGCTCATCATGTAGTGAAGCATCACAACCATCTATGGTGGTCAGCCTCACCTTGATGAAGTCAATGACAGCCATGGCATATTCATTCAAGTCTGAGGATGACTCCTTAAATATGGTTCGATCCATCAATTCAAAGCAGTTCTGCAGGTGCTCCTCCGCCTCCCTTGACCATACTTTCACCGTCTTTTCCACTGGTGCTATAGTTCTCGGACTCTGATTGTACGCCGGGAGTAGAAGTACAACCAGGTGATCAGACATACCAAAGTGAGGTTGTGGGATGGCTTGGTAGGTGTTCTTGATGTTGGTGCAGCAGTGAAGTGTGTTGGCTCTTCTAGTTTTGCATTTAACATGTTGATAGTAGTTTGTTGGAGACTTCTTCAGGTTGGCCTGGTTGAAGTCCCCTACAATGTTTGGGAAAGCATCAGGGGGCGCTGTCTCATGGCTGCTGTTCACAGTGCTCAGCCCCTCCAGTGCTAGCCTGATATTAGCCTGGGACAGAATGTATACTGCAACAAGGGTGATGGCAGTGAACTCCCTCAACAAATAGAATGGGTGACATTTGATTGCCAGATGTTCCAAGACGGGGGAGCAGGACTGGAACATAACCATCATAAGAAATTGATGATAATGCAAATACTGCCTCCTCTGGTTTACCTTATACTGGTATTCAGTCACGCGGTGAAGGGTGAAGCCCTTGGGCTGTAGCGCTGTGTCCGGAATGTCTCGATGAAGTGCAGTAATCCCTAATGTCCCTCTGCCTGCTGTAACCTGGCTCTGAGTTCAATCCGTTTATTTTCCAAGGATTGTATGTTGGCCTGGAGGATGGTAGGGAGTGGAGACCTCAGGGGCCAGTGTCTTAGTTTGACCTGTTTCTCCATCTGTGTCTGCATGGCCAGGTCTTCTATAAATGGCCTGTGGGTCAACTGCACATTTCCCACAGCCTTTAAACAACCTATGCATCAGCTTTCCAGATCGCTTGCTGTTTTCCTGTCTGTTGACTGTTCATGTGCCAGTTGTTTGAATGCCAGCCACCCAGCCTCCCAACAACAATGTAACTTTTGCAGAATGATTGCTCTGTGGCATTCTCCAGCTCCAAACAAAATGTGGCTGCAATAAATGCTCAGTTCAAACTGTGGAGAAAACATTAAGAGTCATGTTTGTTGGTCAATGGATCCAAATTTTCTGTGAACCACATGCTTGCATTGCACCTTCTCAGATACTCTCCAGCTGAGCTGCTTTTGAGTGGGAACAAGAAATAATGTTGAACAAAGTTTTGGCAAAAGAGGAGTTTAAGACCAGAAAGGTGATTCGAAGTTGGAGTTTGGACAAAGTTACTCAAGTTTCCTCAGCAGTGCAGCCATCAAGATGGAACTTTAGAATTTCTGTAGAAATCTTTTGTGCCAGAAATTATGTGATAAGAATCAATGACAGAGCCAACAAAGTTGATGTGAACAATTTGGTGTACACACAAGATGTCAGCAAGGATAGTGAAATTGATAATGATTGTAGGTTACAATTTATAGGTCAGTCCAGTTTGAAAAATAGAAAATCAAACCGAGGTTTAAACACTGAGATGATATTCACAAATACAGAAAATCCATCACACAATTGCACCCACAGTTGCACATACAGGCTCTCCAAACATGTTCATCTACTCTGTGTTTTTATTTTCAAAACAAAAAGGCAAAGCTGCATGTTTAACATTCAACTTTAACGCTAGAAGATTTGGCTAAAAGCTTAACAATTGTCACATGGTCAACTCATGCAACATTGTACATACTATAATCTAAAATCAGTTCAGTTTTGTTGGAATTTAAATTTTGCATTTAATACTCTTAAACTGAGCAAATTATGTGATTCTCAAAGGTACAGTACAAGTACCCAATATATTACACTGTCCTTCTAACCTGTTCAGATTTGGCATTTGCCTTGTGGCTACTGGGGTGCCACAGGGGTCAGTGCTGGCATGCCTGTTGGTCACCATCTATTTTTACGTGAGCTGATGCAAACCAGCAGGGAGAAATTCTTGCGAAGTCCACACAATAAAGACTCAGGATATCAGACACAAAGTAAATCACGAGAAGATCTGCATCAAAACTCCAAAAACAATGTTCAGAGCGAAAATACCCCAAATTTTTTTTGGATAAAAGAAACTGCAAGACAGGATAAAGTGGGAAATTAAAAATTCAGAACTACTTGGAAACAAAATTACGAGTCAGTTTTGTGACTATTTAATTTAGGCTACACTTAATAAGCAACTCAAATAGTCTCTGAACATCCTCGTAAGAGGTACTTTATTTTCCAGAAGTACAGTTTGACACCAAATTTTAGACAACTAAAATGCAGGTCCTATAAAACAATGGTCGGCTCTTTTTATTCATTTTTTTCCAGGATCTGGCCGTAACTGGCAAGCCCAACACTAATTGTTATTGCAAAGGAGGTGGTGGGTTTCTGTCTTAAAATGTTGCAATCCTTTTGGTGAAGGCATCCCAACATGCTATGGAGATGAAGTTTCATAGTTTAGATCCAAAAACAATAGAGAATGAGTGAAGCATTTTGAAGTCAGGATGGCAAATTACTTGAAGGCAAGCATGCAACTGTCGGTGCTTCCCTTGCAGGTGAAAGCCATGATTGCAGAAGTTCTGTTGCAGGTGCTGTCTCACTGAAGTCGGGGCATTGCATTTTATAGGCAGCCGTTGTGCTCCAGAAACCTAGGTCGGTCGTGCTTCGAGCATAGGCAGTTGAGGTCCATGAAATCATGTAGGGCAGTGGTTCTCAACTTTTTCTCTTTCTACTCACACCCCACTTTAAATATTCCCTATATGCCATCGGTGCTCTGTGATTAGTAAGGGATTGCTTAAGGTGGCCTGTGGGTGGAAAGAAAAAGGTTGAAAACCACCATTTTTATCGTTCCTGATTGACTCGTTATGTGCACGGTTTCGTAACTCTAGAGGAAATGGCCCAAATGACCATTTTTCTCAAGCAAAATATCTCAGTGACAATGGGGTCTAGAGTGGTGATTTTCAACCTTCCCTTCCCCACTCACATCCCACCTTAAGCCATCCCTTACAGATGGCAGCATAGGGATTACTTAAAGTGGGATGTGAGTGGAACAAAAAAGGTTGAGAACCACTGACGAAGGGAATAGATAAGGTGAACAGTGACAATCTGGATCGTGGAATAGGAGAATTTAAGAGGGCATAACTATTAGGTAAAGGGAGTGGGATTTGGATGGGATTGAGGGGGAAGTTCTTCACAAGAGTGTGGTAGATATGTGGAATGTGTTCCCAGACAAAGTGGTAGAGGCAGGTATGTTAGCTTCCTTTAAGAAGCACTTGGGTAACTACATGGATGGTATGGACGGAGAGGTAGAGGCTTGGGACTAAAACAGCAGGGCAACATTGTTCACCAGGGACAAACTGGGCCTGAGGGCAGCAAGAGGAAGGATTCAGGGCTGGTTGGGTTATCAGTTAAATAGGCAGATGTTTTCAGCTTCTTGGGTGTTGCTGAAGCTCCACTCCTCCAGATGATAGTTTTGGTTAAACTCTTTCCAGAAGAAGCATTAACAAATGAGAAATATAATATTCAATAAATAATATTTCTCTATAGCCTTTAAGCTCCTTTTAAATGTATTTTTTTCACAAGCCAACAAGTAAAAAAATACAACTTGCTTCAATGACAAACAGGTTTGTCTTTTAAAATGATGAACATATAGTCTGCCTCCCACCTGTCTTGAAAGGTCCTGTTTTCTGTCTTTCGTTTGGCCATTTTTCGTAAAGGGTTTATTACATGTGAGTCAGGCGACAGGTCACAGATACTAATGAAAGTAAAGAGAGGAGGTGGGGGCAATTAGCGAGCTGACGGGCCGGCGCCAATGCATTTGCAAAGCATTCTGGGATTTGTAGTATTAGCTGTGCATGCGCTATACTGGCGCGGCGGCCAGCGGGCCAGCTCTAATACATATTTGATATGATCTTACGGGCCAAATATAATTATATCACAGGCCAAATTTGGCCCGCAGGCCTGAGTTTGACATGTGTGCTCTAAACCATTTTTACAGCCACAGTATTTATGTGGATGATCCAATCATGTTGGAATAAATGGCGGTCAAGAAGTTGATTTTACAATAGTAATGGCAAGAGCAATTTGACTAGCATCTCTCTTTTTGGATATTATTGCTGTCATGCACTTTTAAAGAACAATTGCCCCTGCCTGACTGCTACCTTCACCTTGCTGTTTGCAGATGCAGACTACTCCATTGGCTGAGGACTCCTGCAATCGTCAGCAAAGATTCCCATTTCTGACCTTTTTGTGGAATCAAATTTATTGATGAAGTAGCTGAAGATTTTCTAGGCCAAATCACTGCCCTGCGGAATTCAGTGGTGATGTGTCCTGAGTCCCCAGCAATCGACCATTTCCTTTGGTGTGAGGCACGACTCCTACCTTTGCAATGATGCCCACTGACTTATTACCAGGGCTCCTTGATACTGAGTTCACTCAAATGCTGCCTTGTTCCCTTTCACCTCGCTCATGGAACTCTTTGATCCTGGTTTGAACTAAGTCTGTAAATGAATAGTTTATGCAAACCCCAGATTGATATAGTAGATAAGTGGCATTGTTAGCGCTGCCAACACACCTTTCATCATATGGCTGATAATTTAGAGTTAACGGATTAAGTGGTTACTAATCACATGAGATTTGTCCTGCTTTCTCTGAGCAGGAGCTGTTCAGGCAATTGTTTTTTTTAAATTATACACAAGTTAGGTAAATGCCAGAGCTGCATTTGTTCTGGAACAATTTAGCTATCAACATGACTAGTTCTGGAGAGCAGACCTTCAATACTGTAGCCAAGTTGTTATCTGATTCCCACAGCCTTTCAGGGATTTGGCTCTCCAAGACATTTCCTGGTATCAGGGAAAGTGAATAAATTGATTGGAGACCAACTTTATGATATCGGGGATCACAGGATGAAGTTGTAATAGATAATCAATCAGCATATTTCTGCTCAGCCTCATCTCAAGCCTTAACATGCTTGGTCCCAGCATTGTTCAGGTTGGGATATTCTTGGAACCGCTTCCCTTGTTAGCTATATATTTGTTCACCATCATCCACAACCAGATCAAGGTAGAACATCAGTTTTGATCTAATAAATTGGTTGTTACATCACATAGCTCTGTTTATTGCAAGCAGTTTCATTACGTTGGCACCTCATTTTACATAAGCATGGAGATGTCCTGACCATGCCATTCCATATTCTTCACTGTAGAAAGTTGATCCCCCAGTTTGGGACTAATGTTAGTGTGAGGGAATATGCCAAGCCATGCAGTGGCAGGTGCCGTGTTGAACATTTCCACTGCTATCTCACAGAACTTCATGGATGCCCAGTTTTCAGAGATGTCTGTTCTTAGTCTAGCACATTGTGCTACCCATCTTAAGAATGTTTCCTCAGTGTGAAGACAGGGCATTGTCTGCACAAGAACTAGGTATTGGTCACATCTTTATGTGCTTCTGCCACAAGTAGAATAACCAGGGTGAGATAAAGTAGGTTTATCCGGTACAGGTGTGAGGCAGGTTAAGATCAACCTAATCTGTCAGATTGGACAGCACTGGTGTCACTGAGTCACACACTCAAGAGTGCATTCTGTGCCCTTGCTAGTTTCAGCAATTCTTCAAAGGGTAACTCAATATAAAGGAGCATGGATCCATCAGCTGAGGGACAAAGTTTGGTACTATTCAGGAGATGGTTTTCTTGTCAGTGTTTTACCTGATGCCATGAGCCTTCTTGGGTCTGGAGTTGACATTGAGGACCCAGCACTGCACCATTCAGTAGTCCTCCGTTCTTATATACCACCTTTGTGGTATTGAGCAGCAGACCTCTGGTGGATCTGCCCTGCCAATGAGTTAGGATAAACTAGGGAGTCTGATTAAGAAACATGCCACATTATCAATAGGTTACGATTCTCCGAAGAAAATAACAAAAGTCTGCTGTTCGATTTGTCTGTGGGACAGCTCTCCTAATTTAGACATGAATCCCCTACGTCCATGAACAAGGCAGAGCTGGGAGTAAATTGGGCCGATGTTGATCGATTACTTCTGTTCTTAGGTCCAAGACTTAAATTACAATGTTGTAAAATCATGGTTTCTCACGGCTTTTGTTAAGTGGCGAGATTAATTGGATCAACCAACTAACTCTACTTTCCAGAAAGTCACTACTCCCAGTGTCTCCAACCTTGCCCTCAGCCACTTCCATGCTCTGTGGCCTACCGGAAATAAAATATTGTTTTGACACGTTCGTTATTTTCTGCGCATCACACCGGCAAATTTTGAAGTTCATCCTACAATTGGGGTCTTGCGTGTCAAATAATCGGTCAAATATAGATGGTTACTCAACCTGACCAAGTTGAATCATTATGTCAAACCATGCATTTGCACGATAACTCTGCCACGTGCGCCAACCTGTGGATCACATCCAAGACTGAGAGAGAGTTGTGCTCGTCAGTTAAAACATTTGAAGTAATATATTTAAGTTGTTTCGGATCGTCATACTCTCTCGACTCAACCAATATGACATTTCAGAACCCACTGGAATATTTAACTCCTCCAATTCTATGTTCATTCGTCAGTGCAGTGAATTACAATTCTCCCAAAAGTTCTGTTACTGCCAAGAGCTAATGGTTACTTTTTTTTTGGGGGGGGGGGAGGAAGAATAAATCCTTATTTTTGCTTCAATCCATGGAACTAAAAGTTTCAGAAGTTCTCATGGGGAGGGGGGGGAGAGGAAAAAAAAGATTTTGTTCCTCCAAAGACTAATGAGGTCAACATTCTCGTTTATAATCCCCTGCTGGGGCACGTTGTGAAAGGGGGTTGAAGAGGAGAAAACTCAGCTGCGCGACCCTCCACTCGAACCCTCATCTCCAGCGAGGTTCCCCCCCCCCCCCAAGAAATAAATCTTTACCGGGGAGGGAAAGTCGCCATACTTGACAAGAATGGCACCAACCCCATGTTGGCCCTCCAAGTGGCAGAGGAATTCGGATGGAAGGAGAGAGAGCACAGGGGGAAAGATGGGCGTCCCCTTTCCACTGCCAAGAACACACGAAATGGACCGGGCCTTTAAACACAAACTTCGCCCACATTTTAGTTTCTTTTTTTTTTAAATTGCAACAATCCACAAACCGTGCGAGGTTTTCCACAATAATTAAATCAAACTCGAGACGAACATTTTTAAAAACCTAATACCCAACCTGAGTGGGTGGGTGGGTGGAGGGAGAGGGGGGTCCCGGTACAGAACTTCCCCCCCCCCCCCTCTCTCTCGAGTTGTAACAAGAGAAAAAACAAACTTTTAAGACCAAACTTACCACAAGTGAAGGAGGCAGCGGGCGACGCGTTACCAGGTGGAAATGTTTCTTCCCTCCGCTTCCAATTTAATGTTTGCAAGTGCACATTTGAGGATTTGTCAATAAAACCCCCCTCCCCAATTGATTGCGTCCAGTGGGGAGGGGAAGAACCCACCAGACGTGTCTCGATAAGCAACGAGCGCTGGGGATGTGCAAGCGGACGGGGAGATCCCTCCTCTCGCTCGCTCCGGCCGGGCTCCGGCTGCACGCGTGCGCTCGCTTGCTCTCTCTCGCCGCGCTTCCACTTTGGCTCCAGTGTTGCCGCTTCCCCTCCCAACAAAACCCTCAATGCACAGCAACAAGCACCACCGCCACCTCAAAGAATCGCTGTACCATACGCAGTTCCGCGCAGGGTGAAGCGTGCATGTTACAATTGAATAGAGGAGGGCTGGGGCTGGGGCTAGGGGGGGGCTGGGGCTGGGGCTGGGGCTAGGGGGGGGCTGGGGCTGGGGCTAGGGGGGGGCTGGGGCTGGGGCTAGGGGGGGGCTGGGGCTGGGGCTAGGGGGGGGCTGGGGCTAGGGGGGGCTAGGGGGGGGCTGGGGCTAGGGGGGGCCAGGGGGGGGCTGGGGCTAGGGGGGGCCGGGGCTGGACTGGGGCTAGGGGGGGGCTGGGGCTAGGGGGGGGCTGGGGCTAGGGGGGGGCTGGGGCTAGGGGGGGCCAGGGGGGGGCTGGGGCTAGGGGGGGCCGGGGCTGGACTGGGGCTAGGGGGGGGCTGGGGCTAGGGGGGGGCTGGGGCTAGGGGGGGGCTGGGGCTAGGGGGGGCCGGGGCTGGGGGGGGCTGGGGCTGGGGGGGGGCTGGACTGGGGCTGGGGCTGGGTGGGGGGAGATAGCAGTCCCGGGCCGCTGGGCTTTTTTGGGTTATTTATCAATCAGGGCGGAGAGTGGTCGGACGATTGTTGTCGCCTTGTTTTTAATTCTTTCTGCGCTGTGCACCATCCAGGTGACGTCACATCCACCTGCTATGTCAACAATGGAGTTGGGGGTCTTCGTGGTGTGGCCCCCCCCCCCCCTCTCCTCTCCTCTCCTCTCCGAGTGCAGTGGCCAGGCTTCCGACGACCGCTGCAGCCACCCATCCCGGCCGGGACGCTGGCCCTTTTATTTGCGCGTGTGTCCTCACTGCGTGAGGAAGCCAACGTGTTCAGGGGCCCTCTCTTCGTGGGCTTGAAAATGACGAGGCTGGAAAAACTCTTGTCAGAATGTCGAAGCAAGGGTTGAGTTGGCCAATTACACCCTCCATGTCCTGTCCCGTGGGCTGTTATTTGTCTGCGCCTTCCCCTCCATTCTGTGTCGGTTTCCAGAACGCAGGAGGGGTGAAATGAGTAGGGGGTGGTAGAGAGAGAGTATGAGCAGGGGGTGGTGGAGAGAGAGAGAGTATGAGTAGGGAGTGGTGGAGAGAGAGTGTGAGCAGGGGATGGGGAGTGAGAGTGTGAGCAGGGGATGGGGGAGAGAGAGTGTGAGCAGGGGATGGGGAGAGAGAGTGTGAGCAGGGGATGGGGGAGAGAGAGTGTGAGCAGGGGATGGGGAGAGAGAGTGTGAGCAGGGGATGGGGAGAGAGAGTGTGAGCAGGGGATGGTGGAGAGAGAGTGTGAGCAGGGGATGGGGAGAGAGAGTGTGAGCAGGGGATGGTGGAGAGAGAGTGTGAGCAGGGGATGGGGAGAGAGAAAGTGAGCAGGGGATGGTGGAGAGATAGTGTGAGCAGGGGATGGGGTGAGAGAGTGTGAGCAGGGGATGGTGGAGAGAGTGAGAGCAGGGGATGGGGAGAGAGAGTGTGAGCAGGGGATGGTGGAGAGAGAGTGAGAGCAGGGGATGGGGAGAGAGAGTGTGAGCAGGGGATGGTGGAGAGAGAGTGTGAGCAGGGGATGGGGAGAGAGAGTGTGAGCAGGGGATGGGGAGAGAGAGTGTGAGCAGGGGATGGTGGAGAGTGTGAGCAGGGGATGGTGGAGAGAGAGTGAGAGCAGGGGATGGGGAGAGAGAGTGTGAGCAGGGGATGGGGAGAGAGAGTGTGAGCAGGGGATGGTGGAGAGAGAGTGTGAGCAGGGGGTGGTGGAGCGAGAGAGTGAGTGTGTGTTTGTAAGTTAGCCAGTGAAGTCTGGACGGGTTCGCAAGGTGAAAGTTCAATGTAAGGGCACAGTTTGTACTGGTGCACATTAATGAGGGCTCTCCGCTGAAGAATTTCCCTCGGCATAATATACAACCAGAATTATTGTAAACTCCAGCTCTTGCCCCTGACTACAAGGAGATGTTGGGCTTGGCAACCGGTTAACTCCAGGTTGAACTCCTCCTCCAGTGACGCGTGACTGCCCTGTTTTTTTTTTAAAAAATCACTTCGCTGAACTTCATTTTCTCTATTCCATTGTGCATTGATTTATTCGGAAATATATCAGATCGCGTGTCGTTCAGTCGAAACGCCTTTTAAGATCAACTATGTTGGCTGTCCTGGTTCTTTGTGTAGTCATTTCAGCGTGTGGATGACACTGTTCGTTTCCAAAAGGAATAATTGCGCTAAGTCGTTCTCGTTCGCCGAATACTTCAGCGACTCATGCCACGGGTACAAAAAAAAGGGGGCTTAAACATTATTTTAAATTCATTCAAAAAGCATTCTCTCCCATCGAAACGAGTTGCTTTTTGATCAGCCCTGACACATTAAGTATTCTATTCTTCCATGTATGCAGCTTACCGACGGTGTATCTCTGCAATGTTGAGTGGGTACCAGTTACACCTTCACTCCGCCGTGGTATTTAGACTATTTTAGTCTCGCTGTCTGATCCATGCCCATATGAAATTCGACCCATTCAACTAAAATTAAAGTCAAAATTGACTGCAAATGGCAAACTCCCAGCTCCACGTAAAACCATAACACGAATGCGGAAGCATTTTCATTCTGTGGACGCTCATTAAAACCTGCAATTCGACTGGGGGGTGGAGGGGGTGCATGGAATTTTTTAAACAAAGTTTACTGCCGGTCTGTCGCGTCGAACATTGAGGTTTGCAACCGGGGGAAGAGGGCGAGCGTCTTTAAGATTTCCTTGTCCATCATTTAAACGGAGTCTCAAACTGCGCCTTTCGCCTCCTGCCCGTTTTCAGTGCAAAGAGGCAAATCCAAATTCCCTTCAAATTTCTTCATTCCTTTTGGAGACATTTCCCCCAAAATGTTACCCACGACCAGGCCGATTTCGATCAGCTCCCTGGTATTTTCATTGAAGAGTAACATTGCCCGAATCCACTGACCACCTTCAAACGATCGGCAGACGTTCTCCAATTTGTTTATATATATGTAATGCAAGTTAGTAACACTTGGCAAAGATGGTGATCATTGTGTTCAATTGTTTGTTTTACAGACTTGCATATCATGAAATTGGGTATTTAAATAAAAGATCCAGTCGTGTGAATAAAGTTGCGCTTTAGAACGCGTTACCTAGATCAGGCGACAGTGGAAGGGCGGTCATGCCATCTGAAGTTTGCGCTACAAGTCGGTAACAGATTAAACTCGGCGGGTTTGCGACTCCATCTAACGACACAACTTCAGAAAACCCGCCGAATACCGCAATTAGGAGAAAAGTTCTGACAAACTGTTGTGCCAGCGACATTCCGCATAGGTGAGCTTTCCATTACAGTTTGATTTTTTTTTGCTCGAAAATCGTTTCGTCTTTTTTTTTAAATCTGTGTGGTTTCTATATACATACCGCTGTCCATCAGAGCATCTTTGCAAAATTAATATAGATCCAAAACCCCCGAGTAAAAACTTGTATTGAACAAGCGAAAGAACTGCAAACATGAAAGCCGAGACCTGGCATCTGTACATTGTAAAACTCATTCAAGTAGAAGCGTTAAAAACTGGAAACATTCTTACGGTATTTCTTAGGAATTTGCACGCTAGAGATGATACAAACCTCTTTTTTTTTCATTCGAACGCTTCATTTAATTGAATGCACTTTAACAAATGTTGGTGGGGTTGTCTCGGGGCAAGAAAATGGTGTTTCAGAATTACAATGCGTTAAAATCGTTCAATAAATTCGAAGTTGTCGGGACACCTCAAAGCATTGCAGCCACCTACTCAAAAGCGTCCAGATTAGAGCGATTTGCTGTTTGAGGAAGGATAAATAGCGCAGAACTAACCTTTATAAATATACGTTATGATTACAGCTACACATCGACGGTGCATTCTTTCAATGGCAGCGTGAACTCAAATCTAAGTCGACATATATGTATCCTTGTTGTAAATTACCACTATTGCAAAACGAATATAACAAATACCCTAAGATCTCTAATATGTTTTTTTAAGCCTTGTTGGCGTCAGTGAGAGGGGGAAAAAAGGTTGCTTTTTTTTCCCTGATTTACATCAAATTAGAACCCTCACAGTGAATAGGAGAAAGAAATGACATTGAATTGTGGAATTCTGGTGCCATCTACTGGGTAAACATTAAAAAAGGATCGATTCAGAGAGTCCAAGTTCAAGAACACCTGATAAATAGACAAGAAACATTGTGACTATTATAATCTTGTCTCCTTTTCTCAACATGAGAATATGCGGACGAAAATCAGCTGCTTTCCTCCACACATTTAGTGCAGTCTTTACATAATGGTTACTATATTCATGAAGGCTTACAATAAGCACCGGTTGTTTATCATCGAGAGATCTTTCAGCGTTATCTTTCAATTACACTAATAAAATATTTTTTTTTTTAAATATCGTTTTCTTTATTTTAAATCTCTGGATATCAGGCAATAAACCAGCTCAAGGAATGTAACACACAATCAAACAAAAACCCTGACTCCGGTAAATCGTGCATTGTCACAAACGTTAAATAAATCTCAGGGATTCTTAAAACATCGGCGAGTTGGCCGGTGGCTTTCCTATTCACGTGTGTTCGAGTCACTTTCGCCTGCTTATCCACATTTTATTCTCGTTACAGGCATGTTGGGCGTGCTCCAAAACATTGACACCACTGTGTCGCTTGAGATTTCGGAAGTGTGTTATTCGAAGTGCAGAAAAGTGTTTTGAGATTGCCCATTATGCGGAATCTGTTCTTTACGCCACAGGTAAATCGTTGTAGAAATTAAATGACCAAATAATTGTTAAGATATATTCAATAGAGGGAGGTGATCTTGTATCAAGTGAATTTATTTCCAAACCAATGTGTTCTCAAATAGTAGTTCCCTTCTTTCCGAGGGGAAAGTGCAAACATTCTCTTTGGTATTTAGAGATGTTCGAAGTTGCGAAATTCCCTCGTCGGTGCTTTTAAAAAAAATGAAATGTTAATTAGGAGACATTCTGTTGTCAAAAAAAAATCCAGCCGAAATATTTCTGGATCAATTATTTTGTCAGCTGCCGCCATGAATCGAGCCCCATGCATTCGGGCACCTGCCAGGAATTGTTATTAACTTTCTTTGAGAGGGAGAGCGACGCGGCCGACGTAGAAGGCCATGCATTCCAATAGCTCAAAGTCAAAGTGAACGTTACACTTTCAGAGTCGTGGGTCTTCAACAGCACGGGGCGGGCGTGTTTTGGTCATGAGAGGAGATCTCTGGACTCCCCGACTTCACTTCTCCGCTGGAATCGACCGATACGAGCCCTGGAACACGGCTCTCCCTTTCTCCTCATCGACTCACTCTTTCCGTCCACCACGGTTCCCCTCTGCAGTATCCGCTCTTCGCCTTAAAAAAAAGTTTCGAAGACCATAGTTTCTTGACTACATCAATGAACTGATGATACATCCACGCAATCGCTCCCTATATTATATTTAAGCAGTAACGCCACAAGTGAAACCTCCGCTTACCTAAAACTGACTGGACTAATGCAATTTCTAAATTATTGTCTATCCTTGATAGTCATTTCACTATTAAGTTGTGGCCCTTCCAGCTTGAGGACGGAAGCGGAAAAATCATGAATCATCTACGCGATGTGTTCATCTTTACCGAGCATCTATCGTGAAATGAACGAGGTGCTTTTTAAACCAAGCAAATGCACACTGGCCACCCCAATAACCGAAGGTTAAGCACAGGACAATTTTGACCAATGTTTCTCTCGTTTCCAATTAAATATATGCATGGTTTGGGGTTTTGCTCATACAAAAACTCACATGAACACTCTCCACACACACAAAATCGTTTATAATTAACAAAAATCTCTCCCCTACCAAAAGAAGTAGCGAAGACCACGGATAATTGACACAAGCTGGGTTCGCATTGTTCGGTTTGCTGAGCAGTGGGAAACACAATCTGGGAAACATTTTCCGCTTAGCTCAGGATTTTACACGGATACTGACTCAGAGTTTGGTGAAACTTTTGCAAGATTACCCACCCCCTCCCAACCTCTGACAGCTTCTCAATCATCTGATAAACTGGTGAGCTCTGCATGGACCGCTCTTGGCATCAGTATTAATGCTATCGAAAACTAATGCCAGCTTTCGCGAAAAGGCGCCTTTAATATATCAATTGGTTACTTGAATTGTAATTATACATACGGAGAGCAGTAGAAATGCGGCAAAACTTGCGGATTGTCCGATGATCGAGAGCGACTCTCACCGAGGCCCAGTAAGTTAAAAGGGAGAGGCGTCGGCCCAATTATGATCAAGTTTGCGACTTGGAAACCGCAGTGGGGTGACGGTGACTGGGAAACCAAGAAGTTATTTTAAATTAATGACAATGAGCTCAACAAGTGAACTTTCTGAATGACAGACATGGTGTCAAGGCGCGAACTTTCCACTTCACTCCAGTCTGTGTCCTGGAAGAGTTTAAAATACTCATTTAAATATAGAATAGTTTTAAACCCCGTCCTACTCCGAAGTATTATAACATGTCTTAAAGAACATGTGTCTACATTTTATTATCAAATTATTAAAACGACATTTTTTGGTGAAAAAGATGAATTCATTGTTTTGCCCCCTTCATCTAGGCAAACGCAAATGTGACTACGAAACGTGACAGTGAGTCGCCTCACTACACAATTCTCATTTCATTCGCTGCCAGATTATACGAACTTCTTTTCTACTCGCCAGCGAGAAGACAGAGAGATATGTGCGTTTGACCAAAGGGTTTGGGTATTTTGCAGTAGCGGTGTCAAATAGTTTTATGTTTTATCTAAAGTATCGTTTCTATAATTGTGGAAAGGAAAACTGTTTGTAGTCGCCATCAAAAGCGTGAATATAGTGTATTCTACTTAACTATTGTCATAGAGTCTTACAGAAAAAGGCACATTGATTCACTTTGTCCATGCTGAACAAGACCTCCACCCCTTTCATGTTCTATCTGCCCTTGTTAGGCTCATTCCCCTTCAACCCTATCCAAGTGCTTATCAAAGGAAGTACCTGCTTCTACCTGGCAGCTCACCATCCTCAGAGAACTGTCCCCTTAAGTTTCTTCTAAATCCCAACACCCTCACGTACAGTTCTGTCCTTTCATCTATTAAGAGCATTGCACCTGCACCCCAAGCTTCCTCAGCTGCTTTTAACACTTTTTAGGGCACTGCTGTTAACAGTGAATCCTGCCCTGGTTCAATTTACCCAAATGCTCCACTTTGCACTGCATCTGTCCTTCCTTCACCCACTTCCCAATCTGGTCTTTATCTCAGGAAACTTTATTCAATGTAGCATACATTTTTGTATTATTAGCAAACTTGCCCACCTTGCTACAAACATCCTTGTCCAATTATTTTAATATATACAAAATTTTCAAAAAGCAAGGGTCCTCACACTGAATCCTCCAATTTGAAAAAACTGCCTTTTACAAGCACTCCCCAACTCCTACCACTAGGTTAGTTTTATCCAGTTGGCTTGTTGCCCTCCTAACCTTCAATACCAACCTACCAAGTGACACTTTAACTCAGTATTAATAACACAACTGCCTTGCCCTCATCTACCCTCTTTCATCACCTCTTCAAAAAGTTCTGTCAAGTTCATGAGACATGATTTCCCATGCATAAATCTATGCTGGCTCTCCTTTAAATTATCCCAATCATGGTCATCCCACAGAAGTCTCCAAGTTGCAAATGTTTTCATATTAGAACCGTGCTTGGCATGAATACAGCCATTATCTACCCAATAAGAATTAATTTTACTAAGACAATCTGCTTGTGCAGAACTACACTAGAGTGATGAAGTTTCTCTTGTAATTCAAGAACAAAGTCATTGAAGCATTGAGCAGAGAGTCAAGGGCATTTCTCCACAAAAGTGGAAGTATTGTAAATCCATTTTGGGCAGGGGTGGTATTTTATAAAATCCTTTTCCACATTTTATTTACTTTACAGTCTTGTCAGAGAATGCATGTGTCTGGCATTCCAAGTATATGTACCAATTATCCAAGTAGAATATTTCAACTTCTAACTACCTTCCATTGGATCTCTGCATCTGTAAACAATTCTACTCATTTCTTCAGCAACTGAAATAGTTTTCAAAACAGAAATATTTGAAAGCGTATCCAATTATACATTCTGACAGGTAGCATTGTTCTGCAATTGACTGGTACCTGAATGTGCTGTTGCATTTGTGCCCAGATTGAGTGATTGGATGTAATGGTTGTGAACAGTTTTGGGACACTATCAGATTATTCACACTGGACTTAAATATGATGGTTTAATTTATAGGGATGGAGTATCAACAGAGAAAAGTATGAGACACAGTGTACAGGAATACAATTGATTAAGGCAGCTAATAGAATGTGGACATTCATTTCAAGAGGACTAAAATATTGAGAGGAGAAAGTGGTGCTACAGCTCTGCAGAATGCTTGATAGACTCCTTATGGAGCATTACTTATAGTGCTGGGCACCATGCTTCAAGAAGGACATTTTGGCTGAGCAAGAACTTAATGTGTTAAATTCTGAGGACACCTTGAACAGACTACACTTGCATTTACCTGAGAACAGAACAAAAAAATGCACTAATTAAACTATTCACAATAATGAAAAGTTGATAAGGGGGAAAAAGGAGAAACATTTCTATCTGCACAAGAGTCCAGATCTACATGATGCAACCTTCATGTCAGATCCAGGCACAGGATGGGGAATTAGTAAAGAATACATTACACAAAAGGGGAATGGAAATGTCAAATGCTTTTCCCCAAGCTATGTCTTTCGATTGGGGGTGTCATTTTAAACTTTAAACTGAGATTGGTACATTTTTGTTCAGCAAACAATTTAAGGATTATGGGAGGAATGCAAGTAATTGGAGTTACAGTACACTTTAGCCTTGATCCAACAAAATGGAGGAACATGCTAGAACACATTTTTTTCTTGTTTATAAACCATCCCCATCTCCGCACTCCATTCATTAGGACATGTTGAAGCAATTTTGTTGGGTGATCATAAGTGCTGTCAGACATTCTCAGAAATGATGCCAGTCCAAAGAACTTTGGGAATTGTAGCAAATTCTGGGCATCCACTTGCTGCACACATTTAATGAAAGTAAGGCAAAAAACAAAAAAAATACAGAAGGACAGTTGAGTACTTAATTGTGCTTGACACATTGTGGATTTCTCAGTAACATTTATTCTGGGTTCAAGGGCCTGGATCTTCCTTCCTAACGATACCAGGAGATCACTGTGTGGTGGAAGAAAGCAGTTGATCGAGTTTCTAAAAGGCAAATGAAAATGGGCCTTGTACACCAGTTCTCAGAAATGAATATTCTAAAAAGCAGGACAAGCCCTAAATGCTGCTCTAGCGTTGCATTCATGTCGAGCGGTGCCTCGTAGTGCCCTCCAGATCCAATGGAGGTAGATCAACTAGTGCAATAGCACCACCTGTCATAAATACGCAGCAAAGCAACGGCCATCTTCTCTACCCATAATCCCCCACACAGCTGGAACTGCTCTGTGCTTCCCAGAACAGTTCCAGGTGCGTGGGGGCTTATTGATAGCGAAGACAGCCATTGCTTTTGAGTCGCAGAGGGCAGCCCCGAAGGCCAAAGTGGCCCAGTGAGGCTGTCCGGCACCTGCTGCACTGACAGTCCGCTACCCACCTTGAGGGGATCATGGAGGGAGAGGGGTGACTGAGGTAATGGGTTGCAGGCTGAAGGCATCATCAGCCTGCCCCTAACCAGCTGCTTGCAGCAGCTATACATTCAAGCCGGGTGGCAGAGCACAGTGCTCCATCAATTATCCTTCCCCAAGGATTGGATTCGGCACCTCGGAGCCAGCCATTCAGAAAGACAAGTCCACCATTTTCCTTGCTCGAAAGAGCCTTGTAACAGAGGACTCATGAGAGCCTCTTGCTCATTGTAGGGAGAGAGTTGCAATTTCTTCCAACACTATATTGAGGGAATTTAGAAGTCAAAGAGGAGGCATGCAGACAGAACACTTCCAGAGTGAAGAGTACATTTTTAGCTATTTCTTATCCCTGGATCCAAACACCCCATCCTTGCTTTATTTTCAAAGGGAACTCAACTAAGTCAGTTTCCTTTACATTTGCTCTTACTCATTTGGTATCACCTAGGGCACTAGCTTGCTCCAATGCTATCACTATGTCTCCAGCTTTTTACAGCTTAATGATGGTGTTATATGGTGGGGGGGGGGGGGGAGGGGGGCAAGTTCCAAAAGTACTGCAGAATGCAACGCTCCTGAAATGGTTTCATTTTCCTGAAGTGCAATTCATTCATGAGCATAAACAGAATCCACTTAATAGTTCATAATGAGTACATTCATTTCAAAGCTAATCTAATTCAATCCAATCAGTTTACTGGTATTCATATGGTGTGTAATCACACATCATTGACTGGTGGGCTAACCGATTTGGTACGGCATAACAACCCATGATGAATCCTGCCTTCTCCATTTATCACACACAACTTGGTGCTCCAATATTGTACGTCTGTAATAGAAGTGCTGAAGGCAGCAAAGATGGCTGTTTCTGATGGGATTTGAACAATACAAGTCAAATGCCACCTATTTCTTGGTTTAGATCTTACAAGCTGCAATAATATCGCAACGTACAGTCCCTACAAAGCACTGGAGAGCAGAGTTCCGCAATATCCCCTCAATGATAAATATTCCTTATTTATGATTGAAGGGATATTTTTATAAATATTTGCTCTGTTTCTCATGTTTGACAAAGTCATGTTAAAATCTGCTTTTACATTATGCTGTTTGTTTTAGTGATGTTAGCTCTTAACCAACAATGACAACACAACAGAAGGCAAGCAGTAGCTGTAAATGTCTTACGGCTAAAATTGTGATAGATTTAATATGTACTTTAATACAATTCCTAATGTGTGAATAATAATGAAATTCTGTAAAATATTTGTGGTCAGCAATCACTCACATATAACATCCTTATCCAAAGAGTGAATTCTTACCATTTTATACTTTTTTTAGTTCATTGGCGCCATCTGCTGGATTCACTAATAATCTACCAGGCATCTCAGGGAAAAAAAGATAAGTTTAATACAGAAACTAACTTCCATGCAGAAGTAAAAAGGGTTATGGGAAATGTGTTTTAAGCATTCTGTCCAAAGTTGCTGAAACCAGAAAATTACTTTTGCAACAGCTTGTAATGTCCTCCGACTGATATATTGAGCTTGGTTTTAATTTTGTTGTGTTTATTTTAAATAATTATTCAACGTATAACATATAGGTTCTACCATGCCTGAAAATAGACAGCAGGCCAATCCATTACTTAGGCCAATTCACCCAAGTGTACGATTGCATAGAACACAATTTTTTTTTAAGCAAATCTGAGTCTTAGATTTTCCATTTACAGCAGGAAAATTATTTTCAATCCCTACTGCATCAGTCATAGCTCACTGCTGTACCAAAGTCTTAAAGTTAGAAGGTTGTGAATTCAAGATAACATTACAAAGTAGTAATGGAGGATCTACCATCTTTACAGAGGATATTAAATGTTCTGTCAGATGGCTAATATTTCTCTTAACCAACACAATTAAAAACAATTTTTCAAAATTCAAATGTAAATTAGACGTACAGCCCAGCAACAGGCCCTTCCAGCCCACAAGCCCGTACTACCAAAGACGCTAACTACAAATGCTGTACTTTTTTGGAGGAAACCCATGCAGATACAGGTCGAACATCCAAACTCCTTTGCATTGGATTTGAACCTGGATCGTTGGTGCGGTAATAGCGTTGCAGTAACCACTAAGCTAACTGTGCTGCCTGTCCATTATAGCTTTGCTATTTGCGTGACCATGCCACATCTAAATTAGCTATTACTTTTTTTTTTTTAAATGACACTACCCTGTCAGGCAGATCCATGGAACAGTTAACATTTAGGGGCTGAGACCCTTCATCAAAACTTCTTAAAAGTGCTTTGGAATACCCGAGATCATTAGAAATTCTTGCTTTCAGTGATAATTAAGAAAAAGTCTTTGATTCATTGAATTACTTGCAGAGATGAATTTCATAAATTAATGCTAATAGATTCATATCTCATATGTATTATTCATAAAGCTAATACACAAAATTTAGGTGCATTTCACCTAATTTTAAAATTGACACCGATGCATATACAATCAAAGGAGATTGGATTCAAAATTGGCTTGACCATAGAAGACCAAGACAAATGGTGGAGGGCTATTCTTCTGAATGTTTGTCAGTGGCTATTGGTTTTCCCCACAAGGATTAGAGCTGAGACCTCTTGATAATAATACATGTAGATGGGCTGATTAGTGAGGTCTCAAGCAACATAAAAATGTTTTTTTTATATAAATCAGCAGAATTTTAGATACTGAGGAAGGTTGTCAAAGAATTCAGTAGGATGTAGAATATGAGCAGGGAAACAGAAGATAAAGTTTAATCTGGATATGTGTGGCAATTTGGAGGTCAATATAACATGAAAGTATGTTACATATATCCATTTATATTTCCATTTTTGGCTATTAAAATAATGCCTTCAAAATATAGATCTAAATATCCCACAGGTCTTGACTAATTTGAATCTGTCCCAGTGACAGAACTTGATTGGAGAAGCAGTAATGAACAGATACATGACCTGCTCTAACTCAAGCTGGCAAAGCTTTCTAAATTACTAATGCCTCCTTTCACAGATCCACAATTCGACCTGACATCACCATAAAATTATTCAGATTGGCTGATGGGAAGCCTCAGTAGTTCATTTTGCTTCTTCACATGGACCCACATTTCTGAAGTGGTCATTCAGAGATTATGTTTTGTTGTATGCTGTTTTTCGAAGTGTAACTTGAAGTCAGACTCAGTTACTGCACAAATGATCAAAGGATTGCCTTTGCAATCAATTAAATATAGAGAATAATGGTTTCTGGATGACTGTCTTCACCTACCTCATTTTCTCATAACGGTTATAGTTTTGAGATTTATCAGTCGACTCTTTCTCGGCTTCATAAGCAGGTTTGGAATCTTTCTGGACCTCTAGGTTTCACATCAGTAATTCTGGAATCTTCTGTGACTCTTGCCTTCATTTGTTATTGCGGTTTTTGATCGTGATATCCAACTTATTATGTATCAGTTTTTCTGTTGTCACTCATTAATCAGTTGGAGGCAATTTATCATAATTAAGCAAGACCCAGAGCAAACCATATGCATAAAATGGAATTGCAAACACCCAACAGATGGTACTTGTGGTTTAACATTCTTTCTTCTTTGGCTTGGCTTCGCGGACAAAGATTTATGGAGGGGTATGTCCACGTCTGCTGCAGGCTCGTTGGTGACTGACAAGTCCGATGCGGGACAGGCAGGCACGGTTGCAAGGGAAAATTGGTGGGTTGGGTTTTTCCTCCTTTGTCTTTTGTCAGTGAGGTGGGCTCTGCGGTCTTCTTCAAAGGAGGTTGCTGCCCGCCAAACTGTGAGGCGCCAAGATGCACGGTTGGAGGTGATATCATCCCACTGATGGTGGTTTAACTTATGGTTTAACATAGAGCTATGTAATCAGAAAATGACCAACAAAATATATGGCAAGTCTATCCAGAACATTTAATGTAAGATAACACTAAAGGAATACTGAACCCAATGTTGATTTACTTTTGTAACATGGTTTCTAATTAATTTCTGAAATTAAGAAGCAACAATCAAGGGTTGATAGCATTTGGGTAAGTTTTTAAGACCGATTATCAAACTATATTACAGAGCTAGCCACTTGGGTTCAAATCCACTGCTATCTGTACATCCTACCTGTGTCTGTCCGAGTTTCCTGCAGATGCTCCAGTTTCCTCCCACCCTTCAAAATAGACAAGGGCTGGAAATTATTTCAGGTATTTGGGCAGCATGGGTTCGTAGGTGGAAGGGCCTGTTACAGTACTGCATGTCGAAATTTACATTTTAATTTTTTTTAAAAAAACAATGAATTGACTGTGTTTTGAATTGACGGTCAGTTTTGCTCTTCATAACATTCTTAAAAATCATTTAAAGTAGCAACACCTTTGCTGTTGTTGTCGTCAAGGCAATGCTACCACAGTGAAGACTAAGGAGGAATGGGGAGTGGAGAGGAGTTTTCCAGTTCTCCTCCATGGGTCATACTGTCCAGTTGTTAAGCCAAAATAATATTGAACAGTCACCTCTATGGAGTTCAATAGCCCTGTTCCAGAACCAAACTAAACTACATTCTACATTTTTTTGCCCATATCTGTAACTAATCTCCACATTTAATTTGATGACCCTCGACATAGTCCACAACTCCATCAATCTTTTATGTCTTCTGCAAACTTACTTACCCATCCATCTTTTTCATTTGTCATTTTTAGGCAGAATGACACCCTTCACTCAAATTTACTGCAACGAAATGCTTTGAGAGGTTAGTCATAGCCAGAATTAGCTCACACCCAAGTAAAACCTGGACCCACTGCAATTCCATACTATCAAAATCACTCCACAGCTTTGATCACCTAGAACATGTACATCAGGCTACTTTTCATCGACTATAGTTCGGCTTTCAATCCCATCATACCCTTAGAGCTGATCAACAAGTTCCAAAACCTAGGCCTCTTCATCCTACTCTGCAATTGGATCCTTGACTTCCTCATTGGAAGACCACAGGCAGTAAGAATCAGAAACAAATTTTCATCCTGAGGATCAACTCAGGTGCACCAAAAGGATATTTGCTGAGCCCACTGCTCCACTGGCTATACACCATGTGTGGTGCACTGTTGGCCAGAATCAGACACTCACAAAGACTGTACAACAGGCTTTAATCCACAAAGACTTCCACCGAGCCAGGCTGGCTGTGGCTGCAGCAACTCTGTGTGAGGCCTCAGGAGGCCGGTGCAGGCTTATATCCTGGAGGGTGATTGACACCCGACCAGGTGGGGCTTGATCCATTCAGGCTCACTGATTGACAGCCGGCCATGGTGTTATCCTGTCCCCTTACACTCCTGCAGGTACAGAGGTTGCCCCCTGCAGTAGGCCTGTGGTGTACCACCACATTCACCCCCTTCTTTAAAATTGGGCAGTAACAAGGAATTGCACCCACTATGTACATACAATATTTACAGGTTGAGACGATCCGGCAGCCGCTGGGGACTCTGTGACCGTCGTAGGATGGGCTCCTGGTCACTGGTCAGAGGGGAAGTTGGGAGGCTGGTGGCAGGGGTATGTGTGGCTGGTCTGGTGCCGCACAGAGTGGTGGCCAGGGGGACCGAGATCGACGTATAGAGGTTGTATTGAATGGGTGGGGGGGTGGGTTCGACTCCCAAGGGTGAACCAAGCCCCTGGTGGTCAAGGAGGGCCTGCATGCCCCATAGCTGCCTGGGGACAGGGATATATGCCCAATCAGCGTCGTCCTGGGTTGGAGGGTGGCGTGGTTTGCTGGGTGCTCCTGCTGGTGCCAGTTCCCTGGTTGAAAGTGTCCTCCCTGCCACTGTCGAACCTAATGTAAGCGTAGTTATGGTTTGCATGAAGGAGGAAAACCTGCTCTACCAGGGCTTCGGCCTCATGTGTCCATACATGCTTACGCAGAAGCACAGGTCCCGGGTACGTGAGCTATGCTGGAAGTGACATTCCAGTCACTGACCTCCTGGGGAATGAGAACAGATGTTCATGAGGGGTCTCGTTGGTAGCCATGCACAGCAGTGACCCAATGACATGGTGCACCTTAGGCAGGGCTTCCTGCCAGTACTCAATGGCCCACCCTTTTGACCTGAGAGCCAGGAGGACTGCCTTCCACACCACCCCATTCTTGCATTCCACTTCCTCATTGGCTCTCGGGTTATAGTTTGTCGTGCGACTGGTCACGATGCCCCTCGCCGTCAGGTACTGGCGCAGCTCATCGCTCATGAAACTAGATCCCCAGTTGCTGTGGGTGAAGGCAGGGTAGCCAAACATGGTGAAAATCTGCCCCAAGGCCCTGATGATGGTGATCATGGAAGTGTCTTGATGGCGAAAGGTAAGCGTGAGTACTTGCCCACTACCATGAGGAAGTAGAAGTTTCGGTTCGTGGAAGGTAGGGGCCCTTTGAAGTCCATGCCGAGATGCTCGAAAGGCCAAGTAGCCTTTACAAGGTGGGCCTGGGTGGGGGGGTGAGTGGAAGAAGCGAGGTTTACGCTCCACACAGACCCGACAGGCCTCGGTCATGTCCCTGACGGTGTATGGCAGATTTCAGGACAATGAAATGGTACAACCAGGTGACGCCCGGATGGCAGAGGGACTCATGCAATGCCTGCAACCTGTCGTCATGCATAGATGTGCAGGTGCGAGGGAGGGCAACGGGGGGGAGTCGTTAAACCTCCTGGGGTGTTACTGGATGTCGTAGGTTGCCAACTCTACTCTCCAGCATAGGATCTTGTCGTTCTTGATCTTTCTCTTGTGGGTAATGTTAAACATGAACACCACGGCCCGCTGGTCTGTGAGGAGCATGAATATCTTGCCAGCCAGGTGGCGGACCGCTTCCACCATCACCTGGGCTTCCTTTTCAATGGTGGAGTCCCCTAGCTCAGAGCTGTGGAGGGTCCTGGAGAAGGTGGAGATGGGGCGCCCCCCCTTGGTTGAGGGGGGCAGCGAGGGCCACCTCAGAGGCATCGCTCTCCACCTGGAAGGGGGAGTCCTCATCCACAGCCTGCATCATGCTGTCCACGAGGTCTTGTCTGATGTGGGTAAAGGCTGCCTATGCCTCAGGTGGGAGGGGAAAAGTTGTGGCTTGGGCCAGTGGGTGGACCTTGTCCAAAAAGTGAGGGACCCACTGCGAGTAATAAGAGAATGGGCCCAAGCACCAGTGGAGGGCCTTTAGCGTTCGGGGGTGGGGAGAGAGGGGTAACTACATTAATGGGCGCATCCTTTCTGGATCTGGGCCGACAACCCCATGGGACACGATGTACCCCAGGATGGCGAGGCATGTGGTGCTAAACACACACTTGTGTCAAGTGAGATTCAGCTCTGCAGCCATCTGGAGGAATTTTTCCAGTTTAGCATCTTGGTCCTGCTGGATACGGCCGCAGATAGTGACGTTATCCAGATATGGAAACATCACCTTCAGCTTGTGCCAGTCTACCATGCAATCCATCTTCCACTGGAAGACAGAGACCCCATTCGTAACCCCAAAAGGAGGCAGAACTGGTAAAGGCACCCATCTGCCTCAAAGGCAGTGTAAGGCTTGTCCTTCCGGTGGATAGGGATTTGGTGATACGCCGACTTCAGGTCAATCATGGAGAAAACCCAGTAGCGGGCCATCTCATTGACCATGTCAGCGATCCTCGGCAGGGGGTAGGCATCCAGCTGAGTTTACCAATTAATGTTCTGGCTGTAATCCATGACCATCCTCACCTGTGACCACCAGGACTTGGGCTCTCCAAGGGCTGTTACTGGGCTCTATGACACTTTCCGCCACGAGTCACCACACCTCCGCCTTGAAGTCCCTGTCTGCGGCGCAATAGGGTCTACTTCTGGTGGCGATTGACTTGCAGCCTAGCACAAGATGTGAGAAGAGCGCTGGTGGGGTGATGCGCAGTGTGGAGAGGCCGTAGGTTGGCTGGGGCTGGTAGATTGGTGTGCTGTGCAATGTGAGTGGAGGTTGGGGCCCCCCGAAGGCAAGGGTGACTCTGCAGGTGGCACTGGAAATCCAGGCCGAGGAGGGGTGGTGTGCAGAGTTTGGGCATGACCAGGAGCCTGAATCCTGTGCAAGTCTCCCCTCAGTTATATTGAACAAGCAGCGCCCGAGGGTACCAACGATATTATCCTTGGTGGCGAGGGCAATCTAGCAGGTGGTGTGGTGGACCTTTAACCTTAGGGAGTGGGCCACGCTTGGGTGAATGAAGCTCTCGGTGGTGCCACTGTTGAACAGGCACTTTGTTACCTGCCCGTTGACTCGCACATCCATCATCAAGCATCCGAGGTTGTGGCGGATGTCCCTGATCAGCGTGATGGTGGCCAGGACCGTCTCAGAGTTGTCACTATCCAGAGGGATGGGAAGCGTCGATAGGGCAGCCTGGTCATCGCCCATGTTGACCACATCGACATCGGTTGTGAAGTGCAATGTGCGGTAGCCGATGGCCTCTGAAGGCGTGGGGATTGTCAGTTGGGTGGTCTGGTCATCGCCCATGTTGACCATGTCATTCTCAGTGTTGTCGGGGACCCTCCATGTCAGGTGCTGCCTGGCCCAAGATGGCTGCGGCACGTGGGGGGCCGCTGCATGGCTAGCCTCCTTCCCCAGCCGTGTCCGCTGTGCCTGGGAAATGACTCATCACATCTGGCCTTGACGTTGTTATGACAACCGGAAGTGACATCACGCCATGAGCCAGAAGTGACATCACTGTAGTTCTCATCGAGTGGTGCTGGCCGGGGCTGGTGCAGATGATCGGGGCACATGCTGCAACGGTTGCTGGTGGCACCTGGTGGCACCAGATATTGCACAGTTGAAGTCAGAGAAGGCAGAAGTCATCATGGGGACAATGGCACACACCCAGCACGCGCGTGTGGGGGGGGGGTCCGTGCAGGAGGTGGGGAGGTCAGAGGGCCACTGAGCTGCCGACAGGTTAAGAGAGGCACATTTTTGCAAAGTGGCCTTTCTTGCCACATTGGGAACAATACTGGTTCCTAGCTGGGTGGTTTTGGCGTGATAGTTGATCTAACCCACACCAGGACCCACAGTACTTACAGCAGCGCAGGCACCTACTGCAGCGACATTCTCTTCACCCCCCCCCCCCAACCCCCAACTCGGCCTGGGGCTGCAGCGTGAGAGGGCCATGAGGGATCCTGGGGGAATCTGGAATCGAAGGCTTCGATATGCAGGGCTGCTGCTTCCAGGGTTTGGATCACTTCCACAGCCCTGGTTACGGCATAAATGTTGTCTTTCAACAGCTTCTGCCGGATGACCTTCGAGCATAGCCCTCAGACAAAGGCATCCCAGATCAGCCTCTCTACCTCCTCTGTACCTACCCCGGGTTCAGCCAGACACAGTCGGGCCAATTCTCACAAGTGTCCCAGATAAGACTCCGCCGTCTCCCCGGGTTGCTGGGCTCGGGTGTTGAGGAGATACCTTGCACAGACTGCATTAATGGGGGGCTTGTACAAGTTCAAGAGTGTCCATTGCGCTCTTGTACGTGGAGCAGCATTTGGTTACCTGGAAGGCGTGGGCACCTAGCTTTGGACAAACCTCTTCCAATTGGAGTCCAGGATGTTGCCCTCTTGTGCCTCAACGATTGCCTCGACTGTGTGCTGCCAGATATTGAAGCGTGACTGGGCTTCTGGGTGGCATGGGTCGACCTTGAGGCTCCCTGTGCACAGGAATTTCTCCATAGCCACCGTGGGAAAATATTGTGGATTAAATTGTGGTGCACTGTTAGCCAGAATCAGACACACAAAGATAAAGACTGTACAACAGGCTTTAATCAACTAAGACTTCCACAGAGCCAGACTGGCTGTGGCTGCAGCAACTCTGAGTGAGGCCTCGGGAGGCCGGCACAGGCTTATATCCCGGAGGGTGATTGACACCAGGGTGGGGCTTGATCCATTCAGGCTGACTGATTGGCAGTCCTGTCCTCTTACACTCCTGCAGGTACAGAGGTTGCCCCCTACAGTAGGACAGTGGTGTACCACCACACCATGACTCTGGCGAGGCACAATTCAACTTCCACCTACAAATTTGCTGATGCCAGCATGGTTGATGGCAGAACCAAAGTCAGCAATGAGGAAGCATACAAGAGTGAGATAGAAGAACCAGTTGAGTGTTGCCACAACAATATTGCAGTCAATGTGAGCAAAACGAAAGATAAAGGCTCCATTATTGTCACATACTACATTTGGAATGTAGCATACATGTAATTCTTTAACATTTAACTGTAGGGAAGACAGAGTTCCACTTTGTCAAGCACCCCTCACAGAAATGGGGTGCCAGCAAGGAATGAACAGGACCCCTGGTTTACAAGGCCAGTGCTATTGGAGCCTCAAAGAGATAATTGTAGACTTCAGGAAACCAGTCCTCATGGAGGGATCAACAGTGGAAAGGGTTAAAATCTTCAAGTTCCTGGGTATCAATATTTCTGAGAATCTGCCCTGGGACCTCCACATCAATGCAATCACAAAAAAACTTGCCAGAAACTATACTTAATGAGGAATTTGAAAAGATTTGGTACATCACCAAAGACATATGCAAATTTCTACATGGAGAGCATTCTGACTGGTTGCATCACTATCTGATAGGGAGGTGCAAATCCACATGACAAGAAAAATATCTAGAGTCATGGACTCAACTAGCACCATTACAGGGCCCTCACCACTTCTTCACACTGCTTCCATCAGGAAGGAGACAGAGGAGCTGGAGGATGGACACCCATCTACACAAAGACAGCTTCTTACCCTCCACCATCAGATTTCTGAATGGACAATGAACCACAGACACTACCACACATTCTCTTATTTTTAAATAAAAATATATACCAATACTTCCAGTGAAGTTGCTGCGAAACAAAAACATCATGGTATGTTCAGGACAATAAATTTTGACTCAACCATAATATCGTGAATGTCCAAGTGGCCACCAGTTCAATTCCCCACTCCATTTCCTTGCTGACTTCTCTGCCCATGGTCTTTTGTTTTTTTTTCCCCCAGACTGACTGAGGAGCACCACCTCATGTTCCATCTGGGCACCCTCTAACCTGAAGGCATTTCTCTAGTTTCAATTAGCCCTTCTATCTTTTCCCATGATTCTCCTCTTCCCCTTTCCAGAACTCCTTCCACAGAGGAAAAACTCCTCTCCTCCTCCAATCAATTCTCCCTTTCCAGGACTCCTTCCACAGAGGCAAAACTCCTCTCCTCCTCCAATCAATTCTCCCTTTCCAGGACTCCTTCCACAGAGGAAAAACTCCTCTCCTCCTCCAATCAATTCTCCCTTTCCAGGACTCCTTCCACAGAGGCAAAACTCCTCTCCTCCTCCAATCAATTCTCCCCTTTCCAGGACTCCTTCCACAGAGGCAAAACTCCTCTCCTCCTCCAATCAATTCTCCCCTTTCCAGGACTTCTTCCACAGAGGCAAAACTCCTCCTCCAATGAATTCTCCCCTTTCCATGACACCTTCCACAGAGGCAAAACTCCTCTCCTCCAACCAATTCTCCCCTTTCCATGATACCTTCCACAGAGGCAAAACTCCTCTCCTCCAACCAATTCTCCCCTTTTCATGATACCTTCCAGAGACAAAACTCCTCTCCTCCTCCAACCAATTCTCCCCTTTCCATGATACCTTCCAGAGACAAAACTCCTCTCCTCCTCCAACCAATTCTCCCCTTTCCATGACACCTTCCACAGAGGCAAAACTCCTCTCCTCCTCCAATCAATTCTCCCCTTTCCATGACTCCTTCCACAGAAGCAACACTCCTCTCCTCCTCCAATCAATTCTCCCCTTTCCATGACTCCTTCCACAGAAGCAAAACTCCTCTCCTCCTCCAATCAATTCTCCCCTTTCCATGACACCTTCCACAGAAGCAACACTCCTCTCCTCCTCCAATCAATTCTCCCCTTTCCATGACACCTTCCACAGAGGCAAAACTCCTCTCCTCCTCCAATCAATTCTCCCCTTTCCATGACTCCTTCCACAGAAGCAACACTCCTCTCCTCCTCCAATCAATTCTCCCCTTTCCATGACACCTTCCACAGAGGCAAAACTCCTCTCCTCCTCCAATCAATTCTCCCCTTTCCATGACTCCTTCCACAGAAGCAACACTCCTCTCCTCCTCCAATCAATTCTCCCCTTTCCATGACTCCTTCCACAGAAGCAAAACTCCTCTCCTCCTCCAATCAATTCTCCCCTTTCCAGGACTCCTTCCACAGAGGCAAAACTCCTCTCCTCCTCCAATCAATTCTCCCCTTTCCAGGACTTCTTCCACAGAGGCAAAACTCCTCCTCCAATGAATTCTCCCCTTTCCATGACACCTTCCACGGAGGCAAAACTCCTCTCCTCCAACCAATTCTCCCCTTTCCATGATACCTTCCACAGAGGCAAAACTCCTCTCCTCCAACCAATTCTCCCCTTTCCATGATACCTTCCAGAGGCAAAACTCCTCTCCTCCTCCAATCAATTCTCCCCTTTTCAGGACTCCTTCCACAGAGGCAAAACTCCTCCTCCAATCAATTCTCCCCTTTCCATGACAGCTTCCAGAGGCAAAACTCCTCTCCTCCAACCAATTCTCCCCTTTCCATGATACCTTCCACAGAGGCAAAACTCCTCTCCTCCTCCAATCAATTCTCCCCTTTCCATGACTCCTTCCATAGAAGGAAAACTCCTCTCCTCCAACCAATTCTCCCCTTTCCATGATACCTTCCACAGAAGCAAAACTCCTCTCCTCCTCCAATCAATTCTCCCCTTTCCATGACTCCTTCCACAGAAGCAACACTCCTCTCCTCCTCCAATCAATTCTCCCCTTTCCATGACTCCTTCCACAGAAGCAAAACTCCTCTCCTCCTCCAATCAATTCTCCCCTTTCCATGACTCCTTCCACAGAAGCAACACTCCTCTCCTTCTCCAATCAATTCTCCCCTTTCCATGACTCCTTCCACAGAAGCAACACTCCTCTCCTCCTCCAATCAATTCTCCCCTTTCCATGATACCTTCCACAGAGGCAAAACTCCTCTCCTCCTCCAATCAATTCTCCCCTTTCCATGACCCCTTCCACAGAAGAAAAACTCCTCTCCTCCAACCAATTCTCCCCTTTCCATGACACCTTCCACAGAAGAAAAACTCCTCTCCTCCAACCAATTCTCCCCTTTCCATGATACCTTCCTCAGAGGCAAAACTTCTCTCCTCCTCCAATCAATTCTCCCCTTTCCATGACACCTTCCACAGAGGCAAAACTTCTCTCCTCCTCCAATCAATTCTCCCCTTTCCATGACTCCTTCCACAGAAGCAACACTCCTCTCCTCCTCCAATCAATTCTCCCCTTTCCATGACTCCTTCCACAGAAGCAAAACTTCTCTCCTCCTCCAATCAATTCTCCCCTTTCCATGACACCTTCCACAGAGGCAAAACTCCTCCTCCAATCAATTCTCCCCTTTCCATGACTCCTTCCACAGAAGCAACACTCCTCTCCTCCTCCAATCAATTCTCCCCTTTCCATGACACCTTCCACAGAAGCAACACTCCTCTCCTCCTCCAATCAATTCTCCCCTTTCCATGACACCTTCCACAGAGGCAAAACTCCTCTCCTCCTCCAATCAATTCTCCCCTTTCCATGACTCCTTCCACAGAAGCAACACTCTTCTCCTCCTCCAATCAATTCTCCCCTTTCCATGACTCCTTCCACAGAAGCAAAACTTCTCTCCTCCTCCAATCAATTCTCCCCTTTCCATGACACCTTCCACAGAGGAAAAACTCCTCTCCTCCTCCAATCAATTCTCCCCTTTCCATGACTCCTTCCACAGAAGCAAAACTCCTCTCCTCCTCCAATCAATTCTCCCCTTTCCATGATTCCTTCCTCAGAAGCAACACTCCTCTCCTTCTCCAATCAATTCTCCCCTTTCCATGACTCCTTCCACAGAAGCAAAACTCCTCTCCTCCTCCAATCAATTCTCCCCTTTCCATGACTCCTTCCATAGAAGGAAAACTCCTCTCCTCCTCCAATCAATTCTCCCCTTTCCATGACTCCTTCCACAGAAGCAAAACTCCTCTCCTCCTCCAATCAATTCTCCCCTTTCCATGACTCCTTCCACAGAAGCAACACTCCTCTCCTCCTCCAATCAATTCTCCCCTTTCCATGACTCCTTCCACAGAAGCAAAACTCCTCTCCTCCTCCAATCAATTCTCCCCTTTCCATGACTCCTTCCACAGAAGCAAAACTCTCCACCTCCAATTCTCACCTCTCCTCTTTCCTGACCTCTTATCACATTCAATTAGTCCCTTTTGTCTGTCCTCCATCCCTGGCACGCTTTCCTTTACCAACCTTTTATCAGATGCACCCGACTGCTCGTTACTCATGGACACTGCTGAGTTCTTTCAGCATTCCTGTGCTTTTAACTACAATCACAGCGTGTTCCACGCGCTTCCACCCCTGTCCTCAATTCCGAATCTAAACTATCAATTCACCGTGGAGCCCACACAATTGTATCTTCTGGATCAGCCGACCCGGAGGAACCTCAATCAAGATTGTACAGCGTGAACTGCACCCCCCCCCCCCAACAACCCAACCATGCACCACCAGAGTGACTGTCGCCAATCTGGCCCCGCCTTCCCAATTGCAAAATTTAATTAAGAGGACATTTTATCTGAACCTTATTGTTGGGAGGGGGAGGTCGAGATGCAAACTATAATCTGGCAACTTCATAAGTCGCTTGCCTTGATTGCAAACCGTGGCATCTGTCCTCAAGGAAAGGCTCTCCTGGGCATCGGCTGGGAAATGAGATTTGGCCCAACTCGCTGTGTCTTGTGTGTAGGGCCATTAAAAGCGGAGGAGTAAATCTACCAGCAGAGTTCACAAACCAGGGGGAACTATTAATAGGCTTGAACTTTTTCCACAATGTCAACTGTAACTCCAGCCGTAAAATGTGATTGCCTGAAATATCTCAAGCCGTTAGCCGAGAGATCCTGCTTCAGTCGACTTTCCCCCTCCCTCCCCAGACCGATGGAGCCCGTCGAGAAAGAGCGAAACTCCCAAACTTCGGTGCGCTGGTTGGAGCTGCCAACTGAGGACGATGTATTGGCCGACGGCGAGATTTTGATCCATCCCCAGTGCTCGCCGCTTCCACGAAGGAGGAGTTCTTCCTCGGACGAAGGTCTGGAGCCTCCGCTGAACCTCCATCGGAAAGTTTCCTTCGCTGACGCCTTTGGGCTGGAGCTGGTGTCCGTGCGAGAGTTTGACAAGTGGGAGGTGGGCGGTCGCTGCGCGCTGCCCGGTGGAGCCCCGGAGGAGCGGGCGCCGCGGGAAGAATACGTCCTGCTGCCGCTCTTCCAGTTGCCATCCTCTCCCGAGGAATTGAAACAAAAGCTTTATGCTCAGAAAGTGGAACTGGAATCCGCAGAGTTCCCGCCGGGAGCAACATGCATGACCGGGCTCATTCGTGTCCTCAACCTATCGTATGACAAGCTGGTGTCCATCCGGATGACTTTAAATAACTGGGAAAGTTACTCGGAAACTTTGGCTGACTATGTGGCCGAGTCTTGTGACGGCGAAACTGACCAATTCTCGTTCAAGATCCTGTTGGTCCCCCCTTACGTGAAAGACGGGGCCAAGGTCGAATTTGCCATCCGCTATGAAGCGCACGGCGCTGTCCATTGGGCCAACAACGCCCATAAAAATTATGTTGTCCTCTGTCACAAGAAGGATGGCCCGAATGGAAATGGGAAGCTCCAAGAAGATCTCGACGATCGAAATTTAAAGAGTTGCCTAAAGACGTCGTATAGGTGAGGACATTTTCATATTTGGGGGGGTGGGTTTGAACTGGTTGTCAACCCTGGGCGTTTAGAAACAGCCCAGAGAAAACTCAGCGCTCTTGCGTTAGTAGTTGGTCTTGAGGTGGGGTTGGTATTGATCGAGGGTCTGACGGGGTGGATTTGAAATGATGTTCCTTTGTGGGTCACACGCCCGATAATCAATAGTGCGTACAATCTGAATGTTAAGGTGACTGCAGTAGCACTCAACCCCTGCAAAACCTTCGCCGTTCTTGTGCCAGAACTCACCTTAAACTTTCCCCACATCACGACCGTGTTTGCAATGTTCATGAGGTCTGCAATGAACTGGCCAGAACCGTTCCGATTTCTGTTCTATTATCCCTATTGCACCAAGAATTCGAAAATTAATCTGACTCGAGAGAAAACCCAAAATTGGCATCACTGGCCGCCGCTGTTCACTGAGGCAGTTGAGGTGAATGTTTGCATTCTTGCTTACTTTTCTAACAAACTTTCTGATTGAATTAACTGAATGTTATTAATCATCCCACGTAACGCAGGTCAGTGTTGGTGCCTTTCCTCAAGTGGGTGCAGTGACCCAGGACTATTGGCCTAATGCCAGGTCCACAGAAGGCAATAGATGAGGATAGCGAGGAAAACATTGAATTTATGACTTGGATGGGCACATGGGTGCAAGAAAAATAGAAGATTGTATGAGGTTGGGAATTCATCTGAGTTACCCCAACATCATAGATGAAGGGCCTGTGCTGTTAGTTTTGAGGCTGGTTTATTTAATTACAAGTTCATAGCATTAATAAACATAAATGTTTTGAAATGGATTCAGTCTGGTTAGATATAGTTTTTTGGTGGAGAGAATAGATTTGTTTAGAGCTCAAATGCCTTCAAAATCTCTTGGGAAATGATTAGATGGGAGCTTGCTAAAAATAGATTCACTATCCTCTGGAATAAACCGAAGATGTATGCAGTGGCTATAGAGTTGGAATATTTCTTGAAAGTGGTTCCTTTTGAAAGGAGGAACCACAATTCCAGCTTTTGACAAAAACTTGCTGGTTGATTGTGGAGCGGTGCACTGATGTGGCCTTGTGGAAATTACTTTTGGAAAGATGAGTAAAGGAAATAAAAAGGCGATTAAATCAAGTGTGCGTGCAGGGATAAATAGGATTAATTGGTTGGAAACGCCTTGTTTCTATTTGTAAAATCTATGTAATTCTTTGAGTCAAAGGACCTTCAAGAGGCTTTCAAATTGTTGGTAGCTTTTCTTTCTCTCTCTTTCTAATATTGGGGATGATGTGATTCGATGCAAAATAAATTACATTTTTTTTCCTCTCACCACTTTGTATGTGGCATCTGAAATTTCACCGCATACCCCACAGAGACCCATGAAGACACTCCTACTTTTCTGTAAAATGCCTCAATAAGCAATGCAAATTATTTCAACTAATTGTAATAAATCCCTAATCAACGTTCTTGTACAGAAGTTTGTGACCTGGATGTGCTTTTGCTAAATCAATCATATACACACTGATGAACTATTTTGCTATTAAAATGTATCTACAATTGGCAGGGAAGGATGAGTGGACGAAGGAGTCATGGATGGAGCAGTCAATATGGAAGGTGGAGAGGGAGATGTCTAGTGGTGGGGTCCTGTTGTAGGAGCGATATTTTTGCAAGCAGCGAGTTTGATATCTTTACTCTTGAGTTGAAATTGTGTTTTCTCAACTTCCCTCTTCCTTCTGCATAATCTGCGCTCTCAGATCATCATTGTATCAACTAAGGGAAATAGGTCATTCCTATTCACTCTATCTCAGTCTTTCATTAGTTTGTACGTCTAGATTACATTGGCTGGCATTATCCTCCAATCTTTTCTGAAATCCTGTCTCCTTTGAGTCACTTTTGCCTCTAATTTGATTCTATCATATCCCTACTTATTCTTTCCACTTAATTTTATAAATTCATGCTACATACCATAAAATCTCTGTAATCCAGAATTCAAGCAACCAGCAAAAAAATTCATGGAAAATATACAAGTTTAAAGTTGGTGTGCCTCTTCTTTAGTTCTCCATTCATGCAATCTCAAGTCACCAGAAAACTTGCTCATCTGGCATCTACCAATCACTATAGGTGCTGAATACCAGGGATTTTACTGCATTATTTTATTCAAACTTCTTTTGGTCGATTTCTTGATACACAAATGAAGTTTTCTGAAAGTACATTATTCCAGCTGTTTGGATCATATTCATTTTTCCACTTGAGGTCAAACCAACAGGCAAATTCATACAATATGTTTACAAGTTTTTTTTCCATTAATCTTTCCAGGCTTAATATTTATACAAAAAAAAACAAACAGCCTGGTTTCATAGGACTTGGTAATACCACAAAATACTGGTGATGATGAAAATCCAATTTTAAAATAGAACATTTTATCTCTGGCTTTCTAAAACATCCACGTTTCAGGCAATAGATGCCTTTTGACTTGACAATGTTCTGAAATACAATTAGTTTCTTTTTCCCTGGTTAGAGACTAAACAAGGTGCTTGTGAACTACTGAACTCGTTCTTTCCAGTGTGGCAGTGAGAGGTTGCGTTAATGAAGCCAACCACTCATGTCTCAACTTGATTTCAACATAAACTGTAGCCATCGAATATTAGTGTTCTTGTGGAAACACAAAAAGTGCAGATGGCTGGAATCCGGAGGAAACAATGAGAAGCTGGAAGGACGCAGCAGGACAGGGAGTGTCCATTAAGAGAAGTGGTCAGTCAGTGGTTTGGGTCGGGATTTTTTTTTGTTTTTTAAGAATGAATCCTCAAGGTGTGCCTACTTTGAAGAAGTTTTCTTACTCCCTTTCTATGGGAGTTCTGTGAAATTCCCTCGCACTGCTCATCCACCCATTGCACTTTCAGTTGCTTTTGACTTAATTACTAACTTCTCACAATGACTTGCAACTATTGCCATGTTTCTTTCCTCTCTGTCCCATTAAAGCTTCCTATATCCGAAACGTTGACTGACCCTCTCTCTCCACGGATGCTGACTGACCCGCTGAGTCTCTCTGGTGTCTCAGTGTTGCTGTCACTTGCTTCCACGCAAGTTCAGTTTGTTACCATGCAAGATTAGATGGCCTGCAAGTGATCCAAATAAAGTATGCAAGATCTTGAAATCTTTCCACTGTAGTTGGTTCTGAACCTCAGAAGGGAAGGGTAAAGTCAGGCCGAGCGATAGTCAGAGAGAACTCCATAGTGGAATAGATGGTAGATTCAGCATTTGCGAAGAGACTCTAAGATGATGTGCTGCTGCTTGGGTCCAGGATGTCAGAGTGGTTGCAGAATATTCTTAAGGAGTGGGTGAGCAGCTACTGGTTGTGGTACATATTGATGCCAATGACATGTGTAGGCTTCGGGTAGAGGTCATGCAAAGTAGGTTTAGGGAGTTGGGAAAGGGGCTGTAAAGCAAATCTCCTGTGCCACGAGCTAGAGAGGGTCAGAAAAGGAAGATAGTGCAGATGAGATGGGGCAGGGTTTCGCGTTCTTGGACCTTTGGGAAATTTTTCTGGGGAAGGATGACCTGTACAAGTGGGACAGGTTATAGCTGAACTGGAAGGGAACCATTATCCTGGCAAGGTTTGCTATGGAGGTGGGGGTTTCAACTAGTTTGGCAGTGGGATAGTACAGATTCTGTCACCAATGTGAATATGTAGATTGAGGTGTAGGATGACTGTGATTGGCTGAGAGTGTAGCCACACCTACTGGCAGGTCTTAACGGATTGCTCCTCGCTGGACCAGATCATTCTGGACTGGTCGACCTACATGTGATACGCTCCAGTCTTCTAGTTTGGATCAACAATTCTTTCGACGCACTCTACCGGCAGCAGGGTGGGAACTAACGTGAAGAGGCAGATGGTGAACAAGTGGAAGCACCTGGTAGGGAGTTTGTGTGGCAATGACAGGCAAATGGAACAAAATTGCAGTTGCAAAACATCAATGACACAGTCAAATAAAGTGACAAATACAGGGCTAAAGGTTTTGTATTTTAAATCCATGCAGCATGAGAAATAAAGTAGATGGCTTGTCAAATTGCTGAGATTGGCAGGTATGATGGCTAAAGAATGGCTGTCATTGGAAGCTGAATATCCAAGGATGGTGTCTCATAAGGGTAGACAGGTAAGCATAAGGGGTAGTGTGGCTCTGTTGGTAAAGAATAACATTAAATCATTAGATGGAAGTGACATATGATCAGAAGATATGGAATTATTGTGGGTTGAGTTAAGAAATTACAAGGGTCATAAGTCATTGAAACCAGGATGTGGACAACAAATTAAAACAGTAAATAGAAACGGGAAATGTTATGGTAGTCATGGGGATTTTAACACGCAAGTCGATTGGGGAAAACCAGGTTGGGGCTGGATCTCAAGAGAGAATTTGTAGAATACCCATAAGATTGCTTCTTGGTTCATCTTGTGGCTAATCCGACCAGGGAAATTGCAATTCTGGCTTAGGTATTGTGTAATGAACCAGAGTTAATAAGGGAATTGAAGGTAAGAGACCCTTGGGAGGCAGTGATCAAAATATAATAGAATTCACCCTGCAGTTTAAGAGGGAGAAAGTAAAATCGGAGGTGGTCGGTATACCAGTGGAACAAAGGGAATGAGAGAGGAATTGGCAAAAGCTCATTGGAAAGGCACACTAGCAGGGAGGATGGCAGTGAAGCGATGGCTGGAGTTTCTACGAAAAGTAAGGAAAGTACAGGAAAGATATCTTCCAAAAAAGAAATATTTGAGTGGAAAAAATGAAAACTGTGGCTTGCGAGAAGTCGAAGCCAAAATAAAAGCAAAAAAGAAAGGGCATACAAAATTAGTTGGAAGATAAAGGACTGGGGACCTTTTAAAAGCAAACAGAAGGCAACTAAGAAAGTAATTAGGAAGGAAAAGGTGAACTTTGAAAGGACGCTAGTGAATATCGAAAAGGTTTTTTTTAGCATATTAAGAGGCAAGAGTAGATACAGGACTGAGAAGATGATGCTGGAGAAATTATAATGGGAGACAATGAGATGGCAGAGGAAATGAATAAGTATTTTGCATTAGTCTTCACTGTGCAAGACGTTAGCAATATACCAGACTTTCAAGGAGATTAGATAAATGCAGTTAAGACTATCAGAGAGAAGATGCTTAGGAAACTGAAAAGTCTAAGGGTAGGTAAGTGTTTGGACCAGATGGGGGAAAAAAGTAGTTACAGAGATTGTGAAGGCATTAGTAATGATCTCAAAGAATCCATAGATTCTGGCATCATTCTGGAGGGCTGCAAAATTGCAAAGATCACTATTTTAAAAGGGATACAGCCAGAAGAAAGGAAATTATAGACCTCTTAGCCTATCATCAGTGGTTGGGAAGTTGTTGGAGTTGATAGTCAAGGATGAGGTTACAGAGTACCTGGAGGTGCATAACAAAATGGGCTGAAGTCAGCGTAGTTTCCTTCAGGGAAATTCTTGTCTGACAAACCTTCTGCAATTTTTTTGAGAAAACCAGAGACCGACTGGACAAAGGACATACAGTGGATGCTGCGTATTTTCCCTTTGAAAAGGCCTTTGTTAAGGTGCCGCATATGAATTACAGGAAAAATACTAGCATGAGTAAAGCATTGTCTGATTGGTGGGAAACATAGTAGATATAAAGGGATCCTATTTTGGTTGGCTACTGGTTACCAGTAGTGTATCACAGGGGTCAGTGTTGGGGTTGCCTCTTTTTGCATTATATGTTAAAGATTTGGATTGCGGAATAAATAGCTTGGTGGCTAAGTATGCAGTTGATACAAAGTGAAAGTCCTGTAGTGAGCAGAGAGGAGCATAAATTAGGAGAATGGGTAAAGTGGCAAATAAAATACAATGTTGGAAGCATTTGGCAGAAGGAATAAAAGGACAGACTATTATTTGAAAGGGGAGAAAATTCAAAATTCAGAAGTGCAAAGAAATTTGAAGCCTTAGTGCAAGATACCCTGAAGGTGAGATCAATGGTGAAGAAGGCAAAGACAATGTTGGCATTCCTTTTTGGAGTAAATAGGATACAAGAGCAGGGATGTGATGTTGAGACTTGAAAAGGCATTGGTGAGGCATGATGTGCTGGCTTTGGAGAGGGTTCAGAGAAGATTTACCACAATGAAGGATTAGTGTATGAGGAATGTTTGCTGGATCTTGGACTGTGCTCCTTGGAGTTCAGAAGGGGGTGGGGGGGTAGTGGAGAGGAGAACCTCATAGCAGTTGTTCAAATTTTGAAAGGCCTGGACTGAGTAGATGTGGCAAAATTGTTTCCCATGGTAAGAGACGAGGAGAAGAGGGCATAACTTGAAGGGCTCACATTTAAAATAGATGTGGAAGAATTTTGTTAGCCATAGAATGATGAACCTCTTGAATTTGCAGTCGGCTGTTGGGTCCAGGTTATTATGTATTTAAGACAGGGATTGAAAAGTATATAAAGTCACCGCATCAAAGGTTAAGGGGAGAAGGTAGGGGAGTGGGGCTGTGGGAGAATGGATCAATTCCAGAGTGGACTCTGGATCAAATGGGCTACTTCTTTCCAATATCGCATGGTCTTGTGATTACAGTGGCAGTGCCCTAGGAGGGTATTGTCATAAGAGGGATCTGCAAGGCAGTAGGTATCTGCCCAATCCAATAGTGGCCTTGCTGGTTACCATGTCAGCATGAACTGCGTCGACTGAGAGTACAATCCGCAACTTGCCCTTTCAGGCTCAAATCTATTGAGCTTGATCACCAAGGCCTTGTGGCATCTCCTGTCCTGAAAGTCAGCAAACTACTATCAACTTTTCTGCAGATACCAGGGTAACAGGTCAGAGATGTTCGAGGACAAGCATGGTTGACAGTATCCTATTAATTCACAAGTAAATGTGTATTGCAATTATTATTTTGCACAAGTTTTCATTTCTATAATGTGGCCCAATGATGGTCAGTTACAGTGAGGTTCAGTTGAGTACCAGTTGAGTGGAGTGTTGGGGGTTATATTTGCTGATACTGTACACAATTGAATTCTTTGCAGATGACCTTATCTAGGTTGTCTTCCTTGTCTTTGTTTCACTGATCTTCAGCTACTAACTACGGAGCTTATAAGCAAGTATTTGCCCCACTTGCTTATAAAGCAGTTTAGCCTGCTGCAAATCATCGGTGACTGCAATATCTGATGTGCCCGGTAATGCGAGAGATCCCCCCAGGATTGAAAAGGCAGCAGGTGGTTCACTGGTCTGTTCCATCAGATTTAATGTAGTAACGTTACCATTGTTCGTATATTTTGGACTTGCATCAGATTCTTCAGACCTCATGGGCTGGCAGCCCTTGATGGGCCATTTTTAGTTCATGGTTTTGAACTAAAACAAAGAAGATCAATTCAGAATGAAATCATTGTGTCACTGCCAGGATATGAGGTGTTATTATCCATGATTCACACCAGCTTTATATGGAGGGAGTGGAATCCCATTTGATCTGTTGAGTTACAGATATGTCATAGAGCATCTCTAAAGTAATGTGCATGCTATCAACAGCATCTTACAATGAGACAAATTTGTAATCCCACAGATTAGTATGACCTCCATTATCAATGCAAGATATGGACTAGTTCAGTTCAACTTCCGACACCAACTATATCTTGCACCACAGAAACTAATAATTCAAAATCTGAAATGGCAGAGATGTGGGATTGAGATAGGAATGTTTTTACATGCAGCGTGGTTGTGGGTGAAGGAGAAGCCCTTTTTGCTGAAATATTAACAAGATTAATGGGAGTGGGCTTCACAGAAAACCCGGAGCTTTATCTCTTGGGTAATCTTATTGAAATAAGTAATAAATTGGCCAAATTCCTTTTTGTCAAAATAGCCTTGGGAGTGGCAAAAAATATATAATTGCAATTACTTGGAAGTCTGATTCTCCCTTATAGCACGATGGACTGTGGAGATGAATAGTTGTATACCCATGGAGAAAAATGCATCATACTTCTTTGAATTATGTATTTGTGAAGATATGGCAGCCATATTTGGACCATATATTTTTTAAAATAAGGATGTTGCTATAATATAAACAAATTGACTTCGCCATATAGATTTTTTATGGTTCATGTAGATGTGAGCTGGCGGTATGTGGATTTATATTTGTGGAAGGGGGTGGGGGGGGGAAGGGTTTTTTCTGTTTTGTTTTGTATGAAATGTTTAATATATTGTGATATTGACTTATTATGTATAAAATCAAAACTAAAATATTGAAGAAAAATTATAATCCCACCAATGCTATGTGGTATCAAGCTTAAGCAATAGGCTGCAATAAATTGTGCCCAACTGTTTCAAAAGTGAGCCTCGCTGACATTGTAATTACAGGTCAACCCAGTTCATGAACACCGCAGATGAGCATTTTAGAGGCAGCTGGGGTGCATGGAGATGAATTTGCCAAGTGGAAGGCACTCTGTGGTGCCTTCTCTCTCTATTCCATTGAGCAGAGTACTTGTTGATTTCTCCTGCTGGCTCCTTACTCTCTCATCACAATCTTCTGCGATTCCCACACAGTTCTGTTCACTTTCAACTTAAGAACAGTTTAGGTTAATAACAGTACCTGTCACCACTTGGGAATATTCTATTCAACAAACTGTAAGTTTTCCTTCCATAATGGAAGGAGCAACACACATTGACAGGCATTGCTGTTTTACCTTGATGGTTGACCATTCTTATTGTGCATTTGTTTCCTAGCTAAGGTTCAGTTTGGACAGTTTCACCTCTATCATTCTAGCTTGATATAACTTTCTATTTGGAGACCTTTTCCTCTTTCTTTCCCTCTTTCTGCAATCCCTCTGTCTTTGTATCTACCCTGCTGGTTCCTTAGATCAAGGTGTTGACATTCACAGGACTGACACAGTAATTCCATGTCAGGGAACATTATCAATAGACTCCCTCAACTCGTATTACACTAATCCATGTAGAACTTTGCACAACCACTTCTGCACCAAAGATTTAATTTAATTTTTAAAAATTTGACATGCAGCACCATAAAAGGCCCATCCATCCCATGAGCTGTGCCTCTTAAATACCCCAATTTACCTACAAAGGTGGGAGGAAGCTGGAGCACCAGGGGGAAACCCCTGCATACACAGGGAGATTGTACAAATTCCTCACAGTGCCAGACTTTAACCTGGGTTGTTGGTGCTCTAATAGCAGTGCGTAAACCGCTTTGCTAACTGTGTTGCTCGTACTTCTAGAATTGTTGCATGGTCCAGAAGAATCCAACCTTTAAGAGGTGGATAACACCTGTAAATAGAACTGATTGGATTCCTCACGGCTATTGCATGTGTTCAACTATTCAAGGTCTTAGAGTTCTCCATCATGGGCTCATCTTGGCCATACTGGTTGATCTGATCTCATTTGCGCGAGTTCAGCCTATATTCCTCTAAATATTTCTGAATCTCATAACTGTCTAAAAGGTCACAATTGTCTCCGCTTCTACCACTTCCTCTGTCAGCTCATTCCATGCACCCACCATCTTCTCTGTGAAGAAACCAGAGATGAAATTCACAAATGGCAGCGTATCCATAAATTTGAGTTGCATGTCACTTGACATCTTAACATATCCTTACTTTCCAATGCACCTGAGCTACATCTGAACCAGTTTGCCTTCAGTGGTTCTTCCACGTGCGCTGCAGCTTTTGGGGTACTTGTGAAGATGATGTTCCTTGTTTCCAGCATTGAAGCAAGGAATTCATTTGATTGAATTCTGCAAACATTTATTGTAAATAGTTTAGTTAGCAATGTTTTAAACAACAATCTGGTATTTTTAAGCTGCAAAAACATTTGGCAAGGAATATAGCAAAAAACAATCTTCTATATGTGTGAAGATGAGTCATTTTCTAAATTTGTAAACATCACAGCTTTGCCATAGGGCCATTATCTCCTTTTTGTCATTCACTGACTCCAAAGTAAGTAATGTGAAGGTAATCTTTTGCCAAGATTAGAATAGACAATCTTCCACATGTCCAATGACCCCAGTTAAGGGAAAATAAATGTTATAATCAGAGGGGAGTTCCAGTGACAGAGAGGGGAGCGGGAGGAGAGTTCCAGTGACCAGGAGGGGAGAGCAGGGGCTGGAGGGGGTAGCAGTGCGGGGGCTGGAGGAGGGAGAATGAGCCGAAACCATGCATACCAGAAGGTTTACTGTAAATTACCCTCTTATGTAGGGCATGGTCTAATCTGGAGGAAGAGTTGATTGGAATATGGAGAGATTGAAGTGGGACATTACAGCACAGAAAATGTCCTTCAGCCCATGATTTTTTGCTGATCCATATAAACCTACTCCACAACAATCTAACCCTTCCCAACGACACACCCATAGCCCTCTTTTTCTTTCTCTTGTACCCAAATGTCGATCTAAGAATCTTTCGAAGTTCCTATTGCACCATCCTCCTCCACCACCTCTGGCAACAGATTGCAGGCACCTAGCACTCTCGGACATGTCCCCTAAACTTTTCTCCACTCACCTTAAACTCCATTCTGTGTAAATTTCTCCGGACCCTCTAAATCTTCTACATTCTTCCTGTAACTTTTTTTAAAAAAAACATTATTTCCTTTACAGTGGCATAGAAGCCAATTCTGACCATTTAAGCCCGTGCCACCCAATTACACCCAAACTAACTTACAACCCTGTACATTTTGAGGGGTGGGTGGAACTCCAAGCACCCGGGGGGGGGGGGGAAGAAAGACTCAATCAGCCACAGGAAGTGTACAAACTTTTTATGGACATTTCTGGATTTGAACCTGGGTTATTGACTTTGTAATAATATCAAGCTCACTGTAATGAGGGGCCAGAACTGCACACAATGCCCCAAGTGTGGTCTAACTGGAGAAAGTGGGTGATTGATTATCAGCACAGGCTCAGATGGTCCAAGGAAATTTATTTGTAGATTCCTACAAATTGTTACACTGGGCATTTCCCGGGTCAGAATTCAGCAATGCGAAGATCATTAATGAACCATGCATGTTTTTTACAACAACAGATACAAGTTGAGGTGTGAAACTCAAAAAAAAAAAAGGTCAATTTCTACACTGGTTATAATTTTGAGACCTTGAATTCAGCTCAAAATCCAATCCACGCTGATTTGGTGTATAAGTTGACCTGGTTGGGGGTGGGGGGGGGGGGGGGGGGAGAGGAGGACTGACAGCAACAGATTTTCATTGAGATTTTTATTGAAAACAGCACATTTATAACCCTTCAAAATCACTCTTGCCATCATCGTCTGAAGCAAAGCTGATGGCAAGCACGTCCATACTTTCACTATTTAAGCAGCCATCATATGGGTTCCAGTCTGAATTTGATATGGTTTCAGCTTAGACATCAGTGTCCCACAATAAATAATCTTCTGTGCCATCAATTCCACAAGAGATCCTGCACTTTTTAAACAATTTTGCCACAGTCTCTTCAAGATCACAATATAAAGGTACAGAAGCAGGCCACTAAGCCCATTGAGTCTCTCCTGTGACTATGCACTAATCTAAACTTGCCCCTAATTCCAATTACCAGCTTTTCTCCCTCCATTTTCCCTTGATACCATTACTAATGAGATACCTATCCATTTCCTGTTTAAATACTCCCAGTGATCTAGTCCCCACTGCTTTGTGTGACAGACCCATGACTATAGAAGTTCTTCCTCTGGTTTGATTGTATAACTTCTAATTATAAGACTATGACCCCTTGTCCTCAACTCGCCCATCAAGGGAAACATCCACATTCACTCTGTCAAAACCTTTAAGTATTCAAAATGTCTTTGAGATTTCCGCCCCCCCCCCCTCATTCTCCTATACTCCAAGGAGTACAACTCGAGAGCTGCCAAATGCTCCCATACTCCAGCCCCTGGATTCCAGGAGTCATCCTGGTAAATCTCCTCTGCACCCTTTCCAACAACATCACATCTTTTCTAAGATGGGGGGCCCAAAGCTGTACACAGTGCTCCAAATGGGGTCTCATCAGTGCCCCCATAGAGCCTCATTAACACCTCTCTACTCTTATACACTACACCTCTCAAAATGAATGCTAGCATAGCATTTCCCGCCTTCACTCCAATCCAACCTGGGCATTAACTTTGAGATAACTCTCTTTGCACCAATGAGGAATAAATTTTTCCCCATCCAGATAGCACTGTTTATTTTCATGGCCAATGTGTAGAAGCGAACACTTCTCAACATTGTACCTCATCTGCCACGTATTCGCCCAGTCTCCCAATCTGTCTATATTCCCTCTGCAATTTTACCATTTCTTCAACAGTTTCTGTTCCACCATCTTTCTTTGTGTCATCTGCAAATTTGGCCACAAAACTATTTAGTCCACAATCCAAACCATTAATATAAATTGTTAACAGCAGTGGCCCCAAGACCAACCCCTGCAGAACACCTGCTTTTTACAGGCAGCCATTTTGAATGTGATCCCCTAAATTCAACCTTTTGCTTTCTGCCTATCAGCCAATTTTCTATCCAATCTAATAGCGTCCCTGTAATTCCATGGGTCTTCATAATATTTATCAGCCTAGCATGTGACACCTTATCAAAAGCCTTTGAATGGCTTGTTCAAGTAAACACTGAGATTGCAATATAGACATCAAACTACTTGGGATAACTGCCATGTAAGTACTAATCTACTTTTGGTGTTCTCAGTTAAGTGGCTACAAAACCTATCCCAGACCAGCAAACTCCTTTATTTGTGTAAACTCCTTTCCCACCTGTTCTACACTATTTTCATCCATCGATCGTTTATGATGAAAATGTACCTGCAGGAAATTTCATTTTCAGGTTAATTTTGTGTCTGAAGATTACCATAGGCTTTAACTTTGTTTCATTGCCCATGCTCGATAACACCACAGTAAACCTAGTCCTTTTGTGGCCTGTACTTCTAGTTTGCACAGTTTTAACACCTTTCCATTCCACTGTTCTATTGCCTATCATGTCAAAATTCAAGGGGGTTTCATCCACGTTTCCGATATTTGCCAATACAAACTGGTGTTTCTGCCGGTTCAGTCTAATAAGCTGGTGAAAACTTACAACTTTATGATCAAGATCTTTTAGTAGTTTCTGTGCAATTTTTTTTGTTTTGGCATAAAACCAGATTTTTCCTGTTCATGAAATGATTGCACCAGCCTACTGTAGCCTCAAAATCATCAATGGTCTGGGTGCAACTTGGTCGACTGCAGTGCAAATGTTCTTATTATATTTCGAGTGATTATATAACAGTCTT